>NC_138731.1:45169999-45214999 GCF_965113295.1 Leuciscus leuciscus | reverse complement strand
ATGCTTCGTGAATTACTCTTAGTAAAACACACTGGGCCCTATTTTAACGATCTAAAACGCAAGTGTCAAGCGCAAAGCGCAAGTAACTTTGTGGGCAGGTCTCGGGCGCTGTTGCTATTTTCCCGGCGGGATAAATGACTCTTGTGCCCGGCGCAAATCTAAAATGTGTTGGTCTGAAGTAGCTTCATTACTCATAGGTGTGGTTTGGGCGTAACGTGAAATAAACCAATCAGAGCATCATATCACATTCCCTTTAAGAGCAGGCGCGCTTATTCCATGGCGGCTTGCTATTATAACGGCGGATTTGCCAGACGCACGCCAGCACCGGTTCACAGCCGAGGAGACCGACGTTCTCGTCAGGGACGTTGGGGATGGAGAAACACACACAAATTAACTTCTGTTAAACAGGCGTATGATAATTTGGGTAAATGTGTAAGCTAGATGTATGCTTTTATAATAAATTGTCTATCTATCTATCTATCTATCTATTGTAATAATGTATGATTTGCAAAAATGAAACCTGCTGCTTCTGTGTAGATGAGAGAATCAAAGTGTATGCGCGTTGTGCACACGCTATATTGATTATGGCCAAGCATGCACCCTTAAAATAGCATATGAATAACATGCGCAACGCGCCACTGACTTTAAACTAGTTTTTTTTGGTTAGTGGCGCAATTGTTTTATGGAACAGCAAAATAGCACCAGGGATTGTTTGCGCCGGAACACGCCTCCTTTTTTGCGTTGAACCGCCCAGGGAGCGCAAGTTCATTCCCTAGTTTAGCGACGTGCTTCTGTGGAGGGAAAAGCGCGCTTTGCGCGGGTGCAAAATAGGAATGATACATGCGTCGGTGTACAAAGTCAATTGTGCTGGGTGCAAGATAGGAGTCTAAAGTTATGAGTGACACGCCCGTTAGTTTTAGGAGTGTCTCTTAAATTCGCCAGTTAGGAGCTATAATACTTGTAGCCTCTTAGAAGATTCATAAGAAAAGCAATAGACTACAATTTTTTAATTAACGTTCTGGTTAGGGACTGTTCATTTTTTATTGAAGGGACTACCGGAGGAGTTTTGAGATATATAGTCAAAATAGACTTATTTAATCAAATACTACTATTTTTCACAGTCATCTTTTTACTTTAAGACCGGGGTAAAGCAAGGAAAACTACAATTTAACAAGGCGACATCATGAACAGCATTCGTCTCATTCGTGGAGGAGGAAAAACAAGTTCTTTGTGACATGCAAGATTTATTGTATTAAAACTTAAATGCAAAAGAAAAGGCTGTTTTTGTCAATTTTAAGTTTTAATTGAAAATGTTTGCGATTTTAATATTAGTACGTTTAAATATTTTACCACTTGCTTGAGCAACTTAATATATAAATCTATATATAAGTAATGCATTGAATGATATGTTGTTTAAATTGTGTTTAAACGTGTATACGTCTATTAAAGAGTGTATATGTGTACAAAGAGAATCGCAATGCTGACAAAAATTTTTTTTAAATAAAAGTTGCTGATAACTTCTGGATTTGAACTAAAAATAGTGACTGTGTGTGTGTGGTACAGCCGTGGTTTACACACTGCAAACGCAGCATATGTGAAAGCACTATAGCGTGAGCTGCTCCTGCACCGCATACACACTGCACACGGAGTATGTGTGAAACAGGCGTTAACCTCTGCTTTCTCAGCTTACACATCACACTCCACTGTTATGGTGACCATTTCAGTAGAGACCCATCAGACCCATCAGGCCCGTCTGCTAGCGATGGAAAAATATGCACAAAACAAGCCACTTTGAAAATACAAAAGTTGGATGACCCTCCCCCTAGACTAAAAAGAGTTGGGTGACCCTCCCCCTAGACTAAAAAAAGTTGGATGACCCTCCCCCTAGACTAAAAAAAGTTGGATGACCCTCCCCCTAGACTAAAAAAGTTGTGTGACCCTCCCCCTAGACTAAAAAGAGCTGGGTGACCCTCCCCCTAGACTAAAAAGAGTTGGGTGACCCTCCCCCTAGACTAAAAAAAGTTAGATGACCCTCCCCCTAGACTAAAAAGAGTTGGGTGACCCTACCCCTAGACCAGGGATGGGCAACTTCGGTCCTGGAGGGCCACTGTCCTACAGAGTTTAGCTTCAACCCTAATCAAACACACCTGAACAAGCTAATCAAGGTCCTCAGGATTACTAGAAAATTACAGGCAGGTGATTTTTTCAGGGTTGGAGCTAAACTCTGTAGGACAGTGGCCCTCCAGGACCGAAGTTGCCCACCCCTGCCCTAGACTAAAAAAAGTTGGATGACCCTCCCCCTAGACTAAAAAGAGTTGGGTGACCCTCCCCCTAGACTAAAAAGAGTTGGGTGACCCTCCCCCTAGACTAAAAAAGTTGGATGACCCTCCCCCTAGACTAAAAAAAGTTGGGTGACCCTCCCCCTAGACTAAAAAAGAGTTGGGTGACCCTCCCCCTAGACTAAAAAGAGTTGGGTGACCCTCCCCCTAGACTAAAAAGAGTTGGGTGACCCTCCCCCTAGATTAAAAAAGTTGGGTGACCCTCCCCCTAGACTAAAAAAAGTTGGATGACCCTCCCCCTAGACTAAAAAGAGTTGGATGACCCTCCCCCTAGATTAAAAGAGTTGGATGACCCTCCCCCTAGATTAAAAAAGTTGGATGACCCTCCCCCTAGACTAAAAAAAGTTGGGTGACCCTCCCCCTAGACTAAAAAGAGTTGGGTGACCCTCCCCCTAGACTAAAAAAGTTGGGTGACCCTCCCCTTAGACTAAAAAAGTTGGGTGACCCTCCCCTAGACTAAAAAGTTGTGTGACCCTCCCCCTAGACTAAAAAGAGCTGGGTGACCCTCCCCCTAGACTAAAAAGAGTTGGGTGACCCTCCCCCTAGACTAAAAAAAGTTAGATGACCCTCCCCCTAGACTAAAAAGAGTTGGGTGACCCTACCCCTAGACCAGGGATGGGCAACTTCGGTCCTGGAGGGCCACTGTCCTACAGAGTTTAGCTTCAACCCTAATCAAACACACCTGAACAAGCTAATCAAGGTCCTCAGGATTACTAGAAAATTACAGGCAGGTGATTTTTTCAGGGTTGGAGCTAAACTCTGTAGGACAGTGGCCCTCCAGGACCGAAGTTGCCCACCCCTGCCCTAGACTAAAAAAAGTTGGATGACCCTCCCCCTAGACTAAAAAGAGTTGGGTGACCCTCCCCCTAGACTAAAAAGAGTTGGGTGACCCTCCCCCTAGACTAAAAAAGTTGGATGACCCTCCCCCTAGACTAAAAAAAGTTGGGTGACCCTCCCCCTAGACTAAAAAAGAGTTGGGTGACCCTCCCCCTAGACTAAAAAGAGTTGGGTGACCCTCCCCCTAGATTAAAAAAGTTGGGTGACCCTCCCCCTAGACTAAAAAAAGTTGGATGACCCTCCCCCTAGACTAAAAAGAGTTGGATGACCCTCCCCCTAGATTAAAAGAGTTGGATGACCCTCCCCCTAGATTAAAAAAGTTGGATGACCCTCCCCCTAGACTAAAAAAAGTTGGGTGACCCTCCCCCTAGACTAAAAAGAGTTGGGTGACCCTCCCCCTAGACTAAAAAAGTTGGGTGACCCTCCCCTTAGACTAAAAAAGTTGGGTGACCCTCCCCTAGACTAAAAAGTTGGGTGACCCTCCCCCTAGACTAAAAAAGTTGGATGATCCTCCCCCGAGACTAAAAAAAGTTGGGTGACCCTCTCCCTAGACTAAAAGAGTTGGATGACCCTCCCCTCAACAAAGAATATAAAGACATGACCCTCCCCTATTTTCCTCCAGTGGTCCATTCCATAAATACCGAACGGTCCCATTATGAACCTTGATCTGAAGGAGAACACAAGACACTTAGGTCAGAATTAGCCAAAAAATAGCGAACATTTTTCTTTTCTAATTTATCATCAGATGGACAGATCATTTCTCAGGGGAGGCAGGGCTTATCCTAGATACAGGGCTCGACACGCCCGTAGTCTGACATGTTTCTTGTCCATGACACAAGATTTTAGGAGTCAAAATCAGCTAATCTGACACAGTGACTCTCGTAACAGACAAAGAAATCGTGTAATCTGAACCTGACATAAGGCAACCAGTTAACTTCCCTTTTTAAGTTAATGTGGTTCAGATAACATAATATTTGGAGTTTCTATTTATTAAACCAATGTCCTTTATTGTATTAACTCAAATTTTTTATTTCAATGAACTCAAATTTTTTTAATTAAATTAAACTGACTTTAAAAAAAAATGAGTTGAATCTTGTATAACTTATTTAAAAAAAAGATGAAAACTGCTTTACTTATTTTGATGAGTTAAAGCAATATGTTGTCATAACTTATTGATCATATAATTTTTCACAGTGACATCAGTGGTTTTCAGACCTCATACTTTAACACGTGGCGTCTGACTCGCGCCTCGAGCGAAACACAACCTCTGGCTCATCTTTCCTCAAACGCACAGGTGACGATAAATCAGATACTCACGCGCTTCGTCGTCTGAGGCAGGCGGTAAATCTTCCGCGGGGGTGTTGTCTGCGAACATATATATATACAATCCATATATTACATGTCAGGACAGTTCTGAGTTATACCGTAAGATTAGAAACATTCAGTTGGTGAGTTTATCAAGAACAAACCTGTTCAAGGCCCTCCGTATCATGTTCACAAGAGCCGTTCATTACCAATATCAAATGACACTAGCTTAATATTAATATTAATACAATAAGAGCTGAAGACATTTACCATCACAAACATCATTACACGCAAACATCACTGAAGAAAGTGGATAGAATAATTAATGGTCTTAAAGGATCGTATCATTTACTCATTCTCATGTTGTTTCTACACTTTCATGATCAAAAAAGCAAGTCTTTTAAACTCAACTCTGTAGTAAAAGTTGCTGCCTTCAATTTTTAAGCACAGTCAACTTATGTTTAAGTCATTTCAACTTAAATTATTTAAACTGACTTAAAAATGAATGAATTTGAACTTGAGTTGAAAAATGTTTTGTCTGACTTGTAAAAAAGTTGGAAATCGCTTATTTCGATGAGTTGTAAAAACATATTTTGTCATAACTTATTGATCATATACTTTTATACAGTGAAATTATGTTTTTGTGTCGCTCTTTACTGATAATCTTCCTCTCAATTTTTTTATTTTAATTCATGAAAGCGACTTTTAATAGTTTTCGTTCAGTTTTCATTTTTATTTATTTCCAGACCGTTCGAAATTTTAGTGATTCAACTTTTCTGCAACATTTCTTATTTTTGTTTAATTCTATTTCAGCTTATTACTAACAATGATTTTTAATCGTTTTGGTTCAGTTTAGTTTTTATTTATTTCCATTTAGCAACTGTACTTCTTCGATTTTTCTCCTTCAACATTTCTCAAGGCAACATTTCTCATTTTTGTTTAATTTAATAGTTATATTTGATTTCAGCTTTATCTTAATTACTGAAAACTAAGTTAGTACATTTTATAGTTAGTAACTTCAGTTCTAGGCAACATTTCTCATTTTTAATTTAATAGTTATATTTTATTTCAGCTTTATTTTAATGAAAACGGCTTTTAATAGTTTTAGTTTAGTTTCTTGTTTCTAGTTAATAACTTCAGATGATAACGTTATCAAAACAATCCTCATTCACACAAATCTGCGCAAACAACTAAAAATGCTGTAAAAAATTCTGTTGTCAGGCCAGTAGATGGCGATGTCACTTTGTAAATATGACTTAACACTTTACCCGCATGTACATGACATCACCGCTTTAACAAATTCTTGTTTTTGTAGATTACACGGAGACGATAAAGGTATCATTTTCAAAAACGTACACTTTGAAACCCATTTTCAATAGTTTGCGTTGTCAGGCCCCCAAAATTGAACGGCCAAAACGCATAAAAAGTTTTCATTTTTAGTTAACCCTGATAAGAACTTATGATACAATCACAGATCCCCAAATGAAGGTGTCTTTGTAAACTATACCTTTAAACTCTGAGTAAATATATCTAAAATGCAGGTGTTGGTGTTGATCGTCAGTGTGTTTCGCTCTAAACACTTTTAATATGTGTTTTCAGAGCATGAGTCGAAGGACAGGCCCATTAGTCATTACAGCATCAGAAAGAAATGCTGGTGGAAGAAAGACAGTTACTTAACTAGTTACTAAAAAAACCAAACAACAACTCTGAATCGGTGCCTTTGAGAGCTTCACGACAAGAAGTTCACTTCAAGCTCTGAACAAAGATGAGGTTTAGAACAGGGCGTTCCAGAGCACAAAACCTGGTCCGTGGTTTATATTTGGAGAAAGCCAGAAATGTCTGCCAACAGTTAGAAATGGTGGGGAATCATTAATGATATGGGCACACGTCTCGAGAACGTCATCTGATCGTATCCATTGCTTGAGAACATGAGGCCGTTTTACAGGACGCTGTGTAAACTGTTCTGCGTAATGACTGAAGGATCTGAGGAGTCTTAATAGTGTGTGTGTGTGTGTGTGTGTGTGTGTGTGTGTGCCAAGAGAGCAAGTGTACATCTGTGTTGTAAATAAGTTTGGAATCATTAAAAAAAAAAAAAATTTATGAAGAGTCTCTTCTGCTCACCAAGACTGCATTTATAGGATCATAAATACAGTAAAAATTTGTGCAATTTTATTCTAATGTAAATCAGCTGTTTTCTATGTGAATATATAGTAAAGTGTAATTTATTCCTGTGATCCTATTCCTTCATTACTCCAGTCTTCAGTGTCACATGATCCTTCACAAATCACTCTAATATGAGGATTTGATGATCAAGACACATTTCTTGTTATTATCCATGTTGAAAACAGTTTCATATTTGTGTGGAAATTGTGATGCATGTTATTTTCCAGGATTCTTTGATGAATAGAAAGTTCAGCATTTATTTGAAATATAATCTTTTGTAACATTATAAATGTCTTTACTGTCACTTTATCAATTTAAATCACTTGGTTTCCACAAAAAATATGCAAATCATCATATTAGAGTGATTTCTGAAGGATCATGGATCAAATCAGAAAACAGCTGATTTACATTGTAATCATATTTCACAATTTTTACTGTATTTTGATCAAATAAATGCAGCCTTGGTGAGCAGAAGAGACTCTTTCAGAAAGACTGGTAGTGTAAGTTTCAAAAATAAATAAGTAACTTGATTAAATTCTCTTGATAACAGTGTTGCAGCTTTGTACAGGACTGGATTGAATTATTTAATTTAAATATAAAAAATTGTGTTTATGATACAAATTATGAAGTTTGGTTTGGTCGAACATTATTTCAGTTGAAGTCGTTAAAGTATTTTTTTTATTTTTTTATTTTTTTTGTGCAACTTTTATACTAGAATATTATATTATATTATATTTTATATTCTCTTCCAGCAGAATAGTGTAATATCAAAATACCTCTGTAAGAAACAGCAAAGAATGGACCAAGTTCCTCGTTAGGTCCGAGATATTACAGTACAAAAGTGTATTAAAGTGTTATTTTGTCCAACATCTGCACTTCATCAGAAATACGCATCTATAGGAAGCATAATCCTTTCAACAACACGAACGAAACGCGACAGAGACGTTCCTGTAAATTCAATCACACCCGCAAATGTCTCCCATGATAGAGATCTCACTCTTTTAGTTATATGATGTAGATTGATGGTTCTCGACTGGTTTCGCCCCAGGACGCAGATTTGTTTTGTTGGATATCAAGTAGCGCCAATAACAAACCTGTATCTTATATCACCTACGTCATATATTCTTTTGTTTTTAATTTAGCTGCTGGTTTTCAGGCATATGAGGGCTGTCTGTGTACATTGACATCTATTTAATTTGACTTCCAATTACAGTCTTTGACGTCAACAACCAAGAAGGACATTTGAAGGGTTTCCACTTTTAAAAGCTGATAATTCTAATATTATCTGTTGATTAATTGTGTTTTTGGAATCATTCCTCCATGTTACCAGTTGAGAAGCACGGCTGTGAATTGTTTTATTCAGAGATATGAATCTTATCATCACCTTCATCAGGAACGGTTTCAGCAAGGTCATCCGCCAGAGACTCTGAGTGTGAGATAGGTAAATTAGCAACCCGTATTTATCATCTTTATTGTGTGCCAGGTGATATATTGAACAACGTCAGGAGGTTCACTTGAATAAACACACGGCTCTTATGAGGTACTGTGAAATAAACCTGACGTTAGAGCTGTAAACTCTCGCCAATTCTGCTTTTTATTGCTTTGGCAGGGAGCAGAGGAAGTTTTCTGGAGAAGGGTGTGTTCACTAAACAGCTTTGGCAGTTAGAGCATATGATCGAAACTTACCGCCATTCTCAGCACCTTCCACTCCATCTTCTGGAAAACAGACAAAAAACAGCGTTATATAACATTCGATTGAACATAGCATTCCCAAACAACTAATAAATCCAGTAAAAACTGGTTCATTTACACCACTAGTCATACATTAGGTCACACTGAGTTAATATAAGCTTTTTCATGATCATTTTTCATGATATTGCGATGCACAAATTCACCTGTTATTGTATATAGACTTTACACTTTACGATACAATCCCATCACAATATTAATATCATCAATAACTAACAATGATCAATACATCACAGCATCCATTAATCTTGGTTTATAAAGTACAACTATATTTCATGTTAGCTCAAGTTCATTAAATACTATTAACTGGGTGACACTTTAGTGTAGGGTCCAATTCTCACTATTAACTAGTTGCTTATTATCATGCATATTCTTGGATATTGGCTGTTTATTAGTACTTATAAAGCACATATTAATGCCTTATTCTGCATGATCATAATCTACATCCCTTAATCTCCCAATACCTAAACTTAACAACTACCTTACTAACTATTAATAAACAGTAATTAGGAGTTTATTGAGTCAAAAGTCGTAGTTAATAGTGAAAATTGACTCGAATCTAAAGTGTGACTATTAACAGATATTACAAATAATAGTGCTAGTAATATATATTAACATCTTTATCAATCTAAATCTCTTATTCGTACTGTACATTTAAATGTTATGATGCACAAACTCACTCGTTGCATTTAAAACAACATTATTAAAACATTATTTTACAGACAAAGGAGTTTAAAATGTGCCATTTGGTTATCAGTCATAACATGATCACAATTTTGATATCAAAATAACTAAAATGTAATGAGGAATTAGTCAAACTCTGCTAATGAAGAGATCTGGTGTAAAGTGATCTTTGATTGAACCAGACACAGCTTCAGTTTTAATGCAAATGTAGATGGTGTAATCTGTCAGTGGCTTTGTTTTATTAGGGAACTCACACATGAACTTCACGCTTTTGGGATTATAATATGACGCAGATCCACCATCCTTCAATTCAAGTGAAATCCTGCTTGTATTTCCACAATTGCTAATGAGTTCAACACACTTTTGTGATTTACTTCCCGCAAGCTTTTAATTTCAACCGCCGCTCTTTGAGGTTTTTGGCGCAGTTGTCAGATTAAGAGACAAAAGAAGTTTACTCTGTGAGTACGAGGAGGATGGAGACACACCTGTCCACACAAACACACACACAGCAGCCAGGGAACAAAGACGGTCGCCCTCACAAAATAAAAAATCCAAGGCTGTAGGAATGAATGCATTAGACATTGCTGTGTGTTGGGGAGAGAGAGAGAGAGAGGCACGCAAACTCCCTCGGGTGAATCAAAAGCATCCCTTTCGTAACTCCAATGCGTTTTCCGTGTAGGGTGTGTCTACATCTGGGACTAGATTGAATTTCTGGGACTACACCTCAGTCTTTCTCAATTTACAATGTTGAACTAAATGCGTGTCTCCCGTCTACATCTGGATGAAATTTCACATATTTGCGACAAACCCCCCCATAAATCGCCATAGACATTAAGAAGGAACATGTTTCCCCAATATTCAGATTTTGAATGGCCTTTTTTTTTAAAAGTTATTCCTCCTGATCCTAAACATTTGGTTCCATCCTGTGAATATTTCAGAAGTGTTGTACATGGAGGAAGTCATTGAGAGACTGAGCAGCCAAAGCTGTTAGTCAAGAACACAATGTACAAAGAGCTGGGTAAGACTTTACAGCTTCAGCGTGTCTAACAAGTCATCCTCACAGGGGCTTATTTTAGTGATCAATAACACATAACTCATAATGCTTGAATATATATGTATATTAATAGTCATTTTGTGGCAAACACGTGATCCTGGAGCTGATCTAGACTCACTCTACTAAACAAAGACATGCATGCTTCCCATTTCATCTAGGACTCTCTCTTTGTGATATGTATTCATTTATACAATATTAATACATGTATAGTTCATAAATACACACTAAACAAGCATGGAGGCAGAAAATAAAGAAACTTCAGATTACACTTTATTTTAAGGTGTCTTTGTTACACTGTAATTATTCATTCAAGCACTGAGTAATATTAACTACATGTACTTACTATATGGTTAGAATTAGGGTTTGGTTTAATAATGCATAATTTATAGTTATTAATATAGTAACTACATGTAACATATGTAACAATGACACTGTACAATAAAGTGTTAGCAAACTTTGGTAGGCTACTTTTCTATAAAACGTTAAAGAAAGTTTTTTTTTTTTTTTTCTCTCTCTCTCTCTCTCTCTGGCAAAACTGTTCCTTACCTTGCATCTTTACTCCAGTCACGATTAAACTTCCAAGGACGAAAATCCACACGTATGACATCATTGTGGCTTGAATGAAACTGAGCTGAATGAGGTCTGAAACGAATCTTAATGCTTTTAACGCGTGTAGATTTTCGTAGTACACTTCGTGTTCGCACGCATGTGGTTGGTGTGCAACTTTCCGACAACCTTTTGTTGTACAAACTTTCCTGGGTGTGCAGCTCTGAATCTAATGCCCACCCACATGTGGGATTGACTTGTGTAGGATCCAATTGCAGGTTTGACTGTTTCTCAGTAAAGTCTCATGCACGGAGGATGCACGAGGATCCCCTCCTCCCCCCTCCTGTATCTGTATCATATCATGACATTAGCTTCAACAAAAGCATGCATATCTAGACATATAGCGCTGTGGATGTCGTTTCTGAGAGAGGTTATTGATCCATCTGTCTTGTTTCTATTTAGAAACCTCATTTAAATTCATAGCGGTGTTTCTTGACATGCATAAACAATTCAACCATGTGTTACATGCACAGAAAGCCCTTTGCCCTCTGCCGTGCAACACACACCCGAACCCGCGACACAGCGCGTCTCGATAAACGTTTCCTGAACGATGCGAAGGAACTTCTCCAGAACAACGAAACGAACGAATGAATGGAGCTGTTTTAAAACCCAGTGAGCTGCCTACCTAGGCATCGGTTTTGGCTTTCTGCTCGCTAGAAACCCACCCATGCTTCTAGGTTTAAGACACAGCTCCATTCATTCGTTTCGTTGCTCTGGGGAAGTTCCTTCGCAACGATTCGGAAACCTATTACTATTGAACTTGAGCCACCCAGCGGGCGAACAGTGTGGCAAGCCGGGTTAGCTTAAAGGGCTGGTTGATTATGATTTGACTTTTCTAACTTTAGTTAGTGTAATGTTGCTGTTTGAGCATAAACAACATCTGCAAAGTTACGACGCTCAAAGTTCAAAGCAAGGGAGATATTTTATTTTACAGAAATCGCTTTTTAAGGACTACACATTCAAGTCACATTTATTTTTTTAATAGATAAAACACGCTTTTTACAATAGATTGTTTACAGAGATAACAGGAAAATAATGCTACAAAATAATGCTTAAGTTCAGAGATGTCTCATTTTTGTTGTAAAAAAGTTATTAATTTAGTTATTTATATAGCCGCTCTGGAGAAAAGCGTGATGTCATCGCAGATCAATATTATTGTTGAATATTAAATAAAATATTAAATTTAATGTCCCCAACTAAGCAACCCAAAAGCCAATGGCAACAAAGGTGAAAAAGGCGACAGAGCTTCCTCTCGGGTTAGTGAAATCACAAACCCTTAAAAAAAAATGTACATAAAAAAAAAAAGATTTTAGCTAGAGGCTGCAGTCTTTAGCCTCCTTGTTAGAGCGCCTGACTCTCACGCCAGAGACCCGGGTTCGAGGCCCGCACAGAGCGGGGCGAGTTCGAGGAGTTACATTGGTGCCATGACCCGGATGGGAGTGAGGTTTAGGAGGGTGAGTGTAACGGAGACCAGCGTGAGATTTAGTGGGGTGAGTGTAACGAAGGCCAGCGTGAGGTTTAGGGGGGTGAGTGTAACGAAGGCCAGCTAGTAGTCGCTGTGCGAGTAAAACCTCAGTCCTCTGATCCAGCCCGTTCTCATCCCAAGGCGTCATATACTGACGCTTTTGACATTTCGTCTACATCCGACGCACATGGCACCCTTTAGCGTCAATATGAGACGCAGATAAATATGGTCCAGAAGGCGCCTCCTAGCGGTCTAACCCTAACCCTTCCCCAGACCTAAACCTACCCATAATCTGCGTCTCATATTGACGCTAAAGGGTGCCATGTGCGTTGGATGTAGACGAAATGTCAAAAGCGTCAGTATATGACGACCTAGGATGAGAATGCGTTGTCTGATCTCAATAGGCGCTATTTACTCACACAGAGACTACTAGCTGGCCTCCATTACATATCCATTCAGAAATGTCCTGTTGCTCTACATGTTGTCACTTCTTCTTGAGTCTCTCCATCTTTGTCTGACTCTGGTTTGAACATAAAAGGCTAAAAGTTTTTTAAGTATTCAGTGCATGAGGTAATCTGAGCTGCAAACACACAAGCTCTCGAAGCTCCGCCCTCTGTGTAGGGAGCAGCAGCTCATCTGCATTTAAAGGGACACACAAAAAAAGGCGTGTGTGCTTTTTTTACATCAGAGACTTATTTTACATCTTGTGAAGGGGGCATTATAGGATTAAAAATGTATTAAAATGTTCCCAGAGTTACTTGTCATAATTGCATTTTTACTAGTAAGAATTAAATTAGAGACCTCTCTAATGTGGGTGCTCGACCATGGAATCGGGACCTATGGTATTAAGAATTGAATTGTAGAGCTCTCTAATTTGAATTCTTACTAATAATTCAATTGTAGAGCTCTGTATTAAAAATAAATAAATGGAAGTAAATGGAGACATATGTCTAGGAACAAAATATTTGTAGAGCTCTCTAATTTAATTCTTACTAGTTAGAATGGAATTATGACGAGTGACGCTGGGGACATTTTAAGCTAAAACAGCTTGCCATAGAACTGCAATGGACAAATCGCTCAGGAGTTATTAATCCAACAGCTTATCTCTTAAAACAGGTTTGGTAAAACCATGATGTAAAACGTACAAAATGAAAGTTATGCAAATTCTTTGTTTACATATGTAATGTAGCCTAGGGTGTGACTTGATCCTCCAACGTTAGTCCAAACAACAGTGTTTTTTTTTGTTTTTTGTTTTTTTGTGGTTTGTAAGTAACCACAAAAAGTGTACACTGGGGGGATAATGGAGTAGGATTTACTTAGAGACAGTTTCCCCAAGAAATTCCTCAGTTTCACAAAAAACGGTAAGTAAACGTGAAATTTCGAGACTGAAATATAGTAGCATATGTTCTTGTAACATGCACTACAATAATCGTTGTTTTATTTAAGACTTTAAGAAACGTTTTTTTTTTTACAGTGTATTAACTTAGTTTACAAGTTAATCAGTGCGCGAATTTCACCTGGCGTTATTACGCTCGCGAAATCAGCGATCGCTTGTCAAAGTTCTCCCGGGAAGTTCGTATTTATTTACAAGGTGGAAAGTCGGTTCCCTTTCGTCAGAGCAAGATGGCGGTGTAGCCTACATCTCTTAGCCTATTTAACACACAAAAATGCAGCAAGGTTTTTTAAACTCTACTCCGAGAAACACCAAAAATGTGCATCGGGTCTGTTTAGCTTTTTTTAATGTTTTTAATTAAGTCACTGTAGACTTTATCGTTGCACACGAGCAATTCAATTGTTATATTACAATGTAATTATATGTTGTGCAGGGAATTAGCATTTTGTTGTAAATAAAAAAGCCGGACAATGTCACTGCTATAGGCCTAAATAATATATGTCTCTCACTGACACGCCCCCAACTCGTAAACATCTGGGCTTAAAGAAAATCCCGAGCTTCCCACTCTTATTTACGACTCTGTGGGAGCGTTCATGTGCGTTCAGCTCGTAAATATAATCTGTTCGACGCAACATTAACCACAAACACTCAACCATCAGATGTTGACGAAACAGTGATTTGTCTCATTTGGAATTTTATAGTTGTGTCATAAACATGTCACAAAGTAAGTGTTTTGTTAAAGTAAAAATATGGTTTAGCCTACATTTGGATTCATATGCAAAAATGATTCCGCAAAACGACCCAACATGCGCCCCAGAAATCTTTAAACCCTAAATCAATCAATGAGAATGCGGTCTCCCCTTCACGCAGAGCTTCATTGGACAATTCCATCTGATGAAGTTGAAAAGGCGAATCAACCTGTTCCACACCAGAGCCTCTGAGTCTCTCCTCTCCAACATGATCAAGACAATCTGCCTTTCTCTGGGTGATCGCTCGTGATGTCTTCAGCTCTGAATAATTCGCGGGGAATGTCAGTGCAGGAGATTCCATCAAAACCCAAAGATCTGCTCAGATGGTAGAGCATCCATGCGCCTCAGTGGACTGTTGCGAACTGAACTGAACTGAAATGCAGTCTCTCATATCACCAGTGACTAAGGCTATCCTTGTAGCGCTGTTTATTTTTGCCATTTTGCTGATCCTGTATGTAATACTGTGGTATATATGCAGAGACGTGGACTGTGATCACGGCATCTGAAGCATTGATCAGTGGAGAAGTCAGGGTGACCTCGGTAAGTCCTTCCTCATTAACACCTTATCTTTCCTGCATCGCGAAATAACAGTGGATAGAAATCATAATCGTTCGTTTTCCATTACATCCGTTATATCTCACTACTGAACGCTTTGAAGTGATAGAAATGTCACTCTGCAGTGACTCAAGCATCTTGTTCATTACAATGAAACGACGCGCGCGCTTATTTACGAATAATTGAATGCATTCGTTATCCATTGCGCTCAGGAACAGATTTTGCTCGCATGCACGTTCTGCTAAGGGTAGTTTATGGTTATTAAAAATAAATTAAACAATAATATTCTTAGAACGTGATGAATCGGTTCCCCAAAATAGCTAATAAAACACGAACCGCATAGCCTTAACGATAAGATCGCTAGAGCATAAAGGTGAGTCCAATTTCAGTTTCCAAGCATTTCAACGCAGATTCCACTGTCGAAAACAAGTTACTAGTTAAACAAAAGTCCAACGCATGCAAACAACATCTTCACAAATTACCCAATTCTTATCCCATTTTTTCATAGATAAATAGGCTCCTCCAAATATTGCAATCGATTGTTTGTTTGTTTTTTAACTTACATGCTACTCTTATTTGTCTAATGTTGTGGTTTTTAACACATTGGATTAAACGTTCCTCTTTCCCTGGCTCTGGCCGCAGCTTTGCAGCAGTTTATCGCAGTCTGTGGTCTGTGAACTTGGGAAAAGCATTTCATTCGTGCAGATCTGGGACTTGAGGAGACACACAGCCTGCATAAAGGGTATAAAGGTTTTTCTGCTTCCCTATAGAGATCGCGAACAACACTCTTCTTTTACAGTGTTTACTGTCTTCATGTAATCCTTAAACGCGTGCCTTTAATCTCTCGGTTAATGAACGTTAGTTGAAGCGCTCTAAACTCTATGTGAACCATGCACATTTTCATGCTCGACATGCTCACATTATTGGTTAAAATGGCCATTATGGGTTGTGAAGGAGAACCCAAGGGCAGATGCAAATATCCCCCACTGCAGTGTGTTTGAGGAGCGCACTGTTGAACTCATCTCAGCAGGGTTCACGAACACTGACTCTGCTGTTCCAGCCCGATCTCACGGCAATTCCTACGAATTTTACGAGGTGGTTAATTCATACGAATTTGAACGATTATTTTACGAGTTGCCCAATTCCTATGAATTCGCAGGAATGACCTACCCCTGACCCCGCCCCTAAACCTAAAGGTCACTGGGGTTTAGACAAATCGTACGAATTTCTACGAATCAGTCACAGTTTACTCACTCGTACGAATTCCACAGTCAGTTATGCATTTACACCAGTCACTTTGCAGAATAGAATTTAATCTGGCAAAGTTGGGCAAATTTATTCATGCATATGTCAAATCAAGTGTTTTTGAGTGAATAGATCATGAATAGATCTGGGATGTAATGGTTAAGTTTATTGTCATTCCCAGTGTGTTCTGGATTGGGAACAGACAGAAGGTGCATCCCCAGATAACTCATATCAAGTGCTCCTGCTGGTCCAGCGCTTCACCACTGTCTGCCTGTCTGTCACTCAACAGGTTTTGGTGGTCATGCTGGGAATTCACTTGATCTGAATCCCTTTATTCAGTCCTTTGAAGGTAAAATGGCAATGCTTTAAGACTAGCTTGTATATGAAAAGCTCCACATAAATCTATATTTATTTGTGTTTAGGATGCATTGGCAATCGGATGATCTATTATATGTTCGGATCCTGGTTACGATATTTTTACTAATTAGATTCAATGCATTTCGTGAAAAATCACACTATGAAAAACAGCAGCAAAAATGAGGTAAAACAGTGAACCTTTAATATTACTTCTCACACATTATGTTTTTGTTTTTTTATTGTTGTGTGCTTTCCTGAAGCTCAAACAGTGGAGCAACGCCAACATCTTACATTCGATTCCCAGTGAAATGAAAGTGAAAGTTGATAAACTGACACAAAAAATACATCATTTGTTCATTTTTAGTTTGGGTCTGTGCATCTGCGGTTAACCATGAAATTGCGCATGAACATTAAAATCGTTATTTCACATTTCACCTCAGAGTGACAAAACTTTGCATGCATGTTTATGACCCTAAATGAGAAATTGATGTCTGGAGGGAATATTTGTTTTTAATGATCCTTCAAGCACCATCACAATGTGAGGAAATATTTTATGTTTTTAAATATGAGGAAAGAACAAAACACTAAACTTGGTATTTGACAAAATGATTTAGCAAAAAAGGCAAACTATACAGCTACAGGTTTGATTTTATGCACAGACAAAAAAAATGCATAGAAAAACAAAAGGCTGATAAGAAAAAGCTTACATTGACTACAACATAATCAGTTATTAATAGCCTATCTCGCTGAGTCTCTCTTGTTTTTGCATGTGTTCATAATTTCTTTGTATGACAGTCTGCACAAAAATGATGTCGGCTGATTATCACAAATAAAACAATCGACTTCAAGAAGAACTACGCAATATGACTTCCATAATATCTTCCATAATATTTGAATAAAGGTTGAAGATGTCAATTTTCCTAGTTTGGACGTCTGTTTTAGGCCACTATACTGTACTCTGGACCTCATTCGATAGTGTCAATGCAGTCAAATGGATAATCTTACTGAATATTAAGTGTCTAACTGAGAAAGCATCATCATCTGGCCGGCGGGTGTCTGTTTAAGGTCTTGCGAGGTTGTGTTTGGTCAGATGGAGGAGGAGGAGGCATCAGAGATAAGGAACTCCTGGAAACGTAATCGAGTGGCAATCATAGAAAGTGGGCCAGAACGGGTTCTCTCGGGACGAATCTGAAGCAGTCCATGTTTCTCTCCTGCGAAACCGCCAAACGCTCACTTTCAGCTGTCAGTCGCTTCCTTCCAGCCAAGCTGCTGTGTGACACAGGAGATATAATAAAGTCAGACATGGATGCGCCAAAGAAAAGGGTTTATAAATAGACCATATGAGTCAACCGTTATGTAAAGTTACATTTTTAACTGCCTGTTTGTGGAATCCAGATTTCAATTGGATTAGAAATGCTCCGTTTACATGGCCGGCTAATTCCGTGTGGTTACATTGCACACATTTTTATTTTATTTAGCTACTAAAAAGTGGGTAACAGTTTGTTTTATATAGAATTGTTCTACAGTCTACACAGTATTCAATGCAATTACAGCAGAAGTGACTAATTAAATTACAAAACAATCACAGAGTGATGACAAGACTCAATGACAAACTTAACCAGAACCAGGTGTGCAACGTAATTAGTAACCATAACAACAAATGAAGAGCGGGAACGTTGGAAACGTTGGAACAGAACGCAACAAAATCCATGAAAACAGAACATAAATAGAGTTTGGTGATATTATAGTTAAATTTTGAGATGATCAAGCAGTGGAGAGTTGCTATATACTACATAAATATATAGTATATCGCTTTACCTGAGTGTACCGTATATGTCCAGGTGAGGTTGGATATACATATAGTAGTTGTATAATTTGTTATTAATTATTAAATTGTGTGATTCATTATGTGGTGATCTTGAGACCTGTTGTGCCCACATGAGTGATGACCGGCCGAGGAAAATTCACATCTTCACCCTTTTATTTAATATTATTATTAAAGATTTTGTAGTATTTGGAGTCGATGGTTTTATTTGTGATAATAATTTGGCCAGAAATGATGAACATATGCAAAAACAAGAGAGAACCAATGAAATATTAATAACTGATTATGTTGTAATCAATGTTTTCTTTGTCAGCTTTTTGTTTTGCTGGGTTTTTTTTCATATAAAATAAAACCTATAGCTGTAGTTTGCCTTTTTTTTCTTCTTTTTTTATTTATTTTTTGTCAAATAATATTGTCAGATAAATACTTTAAACCAAGTTTAGTGTTTTGTTTTTCTCTCATATTTAACATATTTTAAAAAAAATCTAATATTTTCCTCATATGTGACCTTGGAATACAAAACCAGTCTTATGGGTCAATTTTTTTTTAAATTGAGATTTATACATTACATGAAATCTGAATAAATAAGTGTTCCATTGATGTATGGTGTGTTAGGATAGGACAATATTTGTCGAGATAGAACTATTGAACATCTGGAATCTGAGGGTGCAAAAAAATCAAAACATTGAGAAAATTGCCATTAAAGTTGTTCATTTATGATCACGATTGTGCTGCATTCACTCACACAAACACATTTTTGATATATTTACGGTAGGAATTTTACTAAATATCTTCATGGAACATGATCTTTACTTAATATCCTCATGATTTTTGCCATAAAAGAAAAATCGATAATTTTGACCCAATAGCCAACCCATGTTGGCTATTGCCACAGATAAACCCGTGCGACTCGAGACTGGTGACGTGATCAGGGTCACACATTTTCATGGTTTAATCGAACATATAGGGTCATTAAAAAGAAATATCCCCCACTATACTGTCTAATCTCAAGGTCATTGTGAAATATACAGCAAGTCTTATTTAATTGCCTTTCATATTTCTCTCAGCACATGCACGGAAAACGTGAGTAATATTTGGAGCAAAAATATGGCAAATAATTCGGCTCATGGCAAAGCCATCCTGAATCGGATAATCAGAAGCGTAATGTGTGGCACCGGTGAATGCTTTAACATCGGCTGGTAATGAACTCTCTCTCTCTCTCTCTCTCTCTCTCTCTCTCTCTCTCTCTCTCTCTCTCTCTCTCTCTCTCTCCTCTCTCTCTCTCTCTCTCTCTCTCTCTCTCTCCTCTCTCTCTCTCTCTCTCTCTCTCTCTCTCTCTCTCTCTCTCTCTCTCTCTCCTCTCTCTCTCTCTCTCTCTCTCTCTCTCTCTCTCTCTCTCATAACTTGTCAGCACTTCTTGCTGATTCTGGCTCTGAGGATAAACTCAGTGTCTTCGACGGAAGTGAGCGTTGAGAAAACCATTCAGTGTTTTTAACCAAACAGTTATCGGCTGATAATCTTCAAAATGGTCTATTATTATTATATGCTTAAAAACTCTTTGTCCTTTAGCAGGGTTCAGTGTATGCAAGTTCAACCTACAGTCAAACCAAACTTTATTCAGACGCCTTCAACATGTCTCACATTCTCACAGTTTATTCACTATAGTTTAAAAATGGTAATAAAATATGAGCAGAACTCAGTTGATATTTGACTGGTTTTGTCCGTCCTTCTGTTAGACTGTCTCACACATGAATTATGTTGAATATCTGTCAGCTGTTAAATTTAACTACACTATTAGATAATACCAGTTCAGCTCAACCAATCACCAAGCAATGCTTCATTGTGTTCAGTCTGTGTGTTAAAAGAGCATTAGCAATTAAAGACAAAACACTTCAGCAAAACATGATCAGCTCAAAGTGTCCCAATCATTTTTAGTCCCAAATTTTTATAAATGTCACTGTATGAAGAATATTTGGGTATAATATGTCACAGTTTACTTTATTTTGCTCTCCTCACTTACAGAAATGATCTATAGTGTCCTGATCACACTAGTGAAAACAATATCAAGAATCATGGTGTCTGAATAACTTTTGCTTTGACTGTATAATAGCCTCTAAATAATTAGTTTTGTTCTTTATTTTGTTGTTTTGTTCAGGTTTGCCCAAAGAAAATGTCAAAGCTGCAATAGTGACGTGTGGCGCCACAGACTCGGATATGAGCCGGTCAGACCGCTGACCAATGATAGGTAACGTCCAGCCGTTCCTTTATTGATTATAATATAATCATCCGGCATTGAGATCTGTGCTTCTGTTCGGCAGGAATGGCCAGAGTCAGCCTGGATTGTGTCATTAAGCCTCACAAAATGTTATTAGGACGTTCAAATAAGATCACTGGCTCTTTCAGATGTACAAGTGTGGCATTTGAGTCTGGCTTTGATTTATAACATTGTACATTAATAATAATAATAATAATAAAACACTAAACTGACCATTTATCATTGAATTTCCAGAAGAATAACTGTATTTGTGACGTATACGGTTACTGTGATGTTATTTTACTCTCCTAGTTAAAGGACGGGCGAAAACATTGCCTTGTTTCTGAAACAATTATTAATCTGTGCTTATGAATATTGTATGGAAATGCAGCTGTAGTGCATCACAGATGTCGTGCCGGCTGATTGTTCTCTGTTATAATGTGTTTATGAGGAAGAAGTTTGAGGATCTTCTCTGCATAACTTCAAGAGCTTGTCAATCAAACTCAGCAGATTCAAGACTAAATTCATAATTCAACTGAACAGAATTGAATTGAACTGAATTGAATTGTCCACTTCACACACTATGTTGAATACAATGACATGAAGAGGAATTTACTAAATTCAAAGAAAATCAAGTCAAATAACAGTAATTTTATAATTTTTGTTTACTATTATTTAATCATGTTTTGACAAATGTATTCTCTGATATGTATTTTTTGAAGATGTAGAGTTAATACGCCATCATTTCTGCTTATCTTATTTTGACTTTTTATCTCATAATTGACAAGTGTGTAATAATAATTTCTTAATTTTTGTCATGTCATAATTTCGACTTGTCAGAACCTTTGTTAGACATATTTAAGCACATTAATGAAAATAATAATTGTGATCTCATAATTTTCACTTTTTAATCTCATAATTTTGATTAGTCAGACTTCATAATTTCAACTTTATCATAGATTTTTTAAATATCAGAATTATTACTTAGTATGTCATAATTATGATCCTAATTTCGACTTGTCAGAACTTTTGTTGTTGAAGACATATTTAAGCACATTAATGAAAGTAATAATTTTATCATAGATTTGTTTAAGATCAGAATTATTACTTAGTATGTCATAATTATGATTTTTGTCCTAATTTCGAATTGTCATAACTTTTTTTGTTGAAGATCTAAACATTTATAGACAGTCAGTCATAATTTAGTCTAATCTCAAAATTTCTTTTTTTTTATCTCATAATTATGTCATAATTAGGAATGTCTCATAATTTAAAATGATTTATCTCATACTTTTGACTTTTTAATTATTACTTAAATGTGATATTTATGACTTTTTACGTCAGAATTTCGACTCATGTCAAAACTGTTTTTGCTGTTGAAGACGTAGACATTTTTAAGCAGTTTAATGATTAATAATTTCACATTTTTCAATCTCATATTTTCAGAATTGACTAAGAAAAACAGACTTGGTCGTAATTCGTTTTTTATTTTCTTATTTTATATAATAGTTACTTTTTTTTTTACTAGTTTTTTTTTTCTTCAATGTTTTATTTTACAGCATCTTTCTGAGCTCTTGTGAGACTCGCAGTGGTGTTGCTCGTTCCCTCAGCTTCAGCACAGTTAATAGGAGCAGATAATTAGGTTATACATTAAATTCCCAGAAGCCAGAAATATTACCTGGCAAATTAACGCCTCTGGGCTGCGCTCTTAATTACTAACTACTCTTATTAAGGGTATGATAGTGAAGTTCTGAGTTATGTCGCGATGTCGATATGTGTCAGATTATAAATCAGCCAGTCTGATTGGATGAGCCGCTGCAAAACGCAGAAGATTTCTCTGATTTATTAACAGCATTATGTTGTATGCATTGCATATCGCAGTTCACCATGCAGAAGCTTTCAGTCTGTGGTCGACCCCAAATGCTTTTCAATGGCCATTGCAGATACAAATATATACCGATAATAATAGAGCAAATGAGATGCATAAATGTGTGTAACAATATATCATGACACAATATATCTCAATACAAAAATACAACAATATGTATGGTGTATAGTTCACCCAAACATTTCTGTTTTAGTGTCAGTTCTACATTAAACTACTATATATAATGTTGAATATAATGTATAATAATGCAATGGGGGAATATTTGAGTGCCCTGATAATGCCAAACATCTGATGTTACAGTAAAAAGTGGCTTACATTATTTTAAACACATCTAGTCAGTGACAGAGATCAAGCATTCGTCTAAAATAATTGTGTATTTCCAGCTTCAGAATTATGAATATTGTTATTCTGGTGTATCTATTGTCCTGTGCTTTGGGTTTCAGCACCAAGTCCAAGAATATTAATTTACACACACAATGTAATACCAAAGTTAGCATTTTAATCAACAGTACATTTTTTGTTAACCTTTTATCATATGTCTTGGAGTATCGCAACAATATCGTATCGTGAGTTCAGGGGCCGGTTTCACAAAGATAGACTTTGACTATGGCTTAGATAGTCAGACTTCAGATAGACATCAAAATCAGACCGTTGCACAAAGCACTTAAGACTCTTGACTATCTTAAGTAGGACTACACTGCAATGCATTCTGGGTAAAATAAGACACATTTCAAAACAAAAAAACATGGCGGATCGAGTAAGCGCATTCAGCCGCTCAGTGCAGTTTACCCCAGCGGATAATATGTGTTTGTTGGAGGAGTATAACAGTTACAAGGACATTTTACTTGGGAAATTTAGCGGAGAATGTAGTAACAAGAAGAAATGTTTAAATTATGAGCCATTTTCCCTTTTCTTTTGGCTGTTTGTAATGTGTGTAATGTGTAATGTTGTAATAACTGATTGTTACTGCTGGTTGCCAAGGTAACAGAGTCTTAGACCTAAGTTGGCCTGGGGGTAAGTTGGCCTGGGGGTAAGGGGTCTAATTAAGTCAGTCTTTATTTTTGTGAAACAGTCTAAATTGCATTAGACTAGTCTATGAGCAAATTTTAGACTAGTCTAACACTATAGACCGGTCTAAAATAGCTTTGTGAAACCGGCCCCTGTATCGTGATATGTGTCGAATCGTGACGTGAGGGTACCGTTACACCCCTATAAATAACACTTATTTTTGTACAGTATTCACCATGATAATTAAACAGTCAAGGGCTCAAAATGGAAAATATGGAATGAATAATAAGTGTGTCACTTGTGCACCACATGCAGTTATTATATCATAAAACATCCGCTAATAAAGGGTTTTTGTCCAGCGTTCAGCCTCACATGATGAACGGGAGGTTTGGCTGCTGTGAAGAAGCTTTGTGCGGAGAAGCGAGACGCTCAGGGTGAGTCAAGCCTTTACATCTCTCACTCTTAAGATGATGACCATCAACAAGCTGTTTATGATTTATGATTAATGAAGCTAACTCTCGTGTAGGACATCATCACAGGGACGTTTGAGACTGTTTCAGGTTGTGGAGACGCACAATTAATGCTAATGCACGTCAGAATTGATTGTTATATGTAATAATTTTGAAAAAATCTCATAATTTGACATGGTTTATCTCATACTTTTGACTTTTAAATATAAAGATTATTTCTTAGTATGTCATATTTATGACTTTTTCCTCATAATTATGACTTAGTATGTCATAATTATTACTTTTATGTCATAATTTCGAGTTATGTCATAACTTTTTTGCTGTTGAAGGCGTAGAAATGTTTAAGCCGTTTAATTAATCATAATTTGACTTTTTCAATCTCATAATTTCAACCTTTTTTAATCTCATAATTATGACTAAGAAAACTTCATATTTTCTTACATCATAGTTACTTGAGTCATAACTATTATGAGCTCTTCGTAAAATCTCTCACTCATAAGATGCAGAGATGATGTTACTGACCATCAACGAGCTGTTTATGATTTATGATGAATGAAACTAACTCTCGTGTAGGACATCATCACAGGGACGTTTGAGATGTTTCAGGTTGTGGAGACGCAGAATGAATGCTAATGCATGTCAGAATTGATTATGTTGAACTAACTAACAAAATGTCAGAGACAAGCTAAAGACAAGCTGGAGAAGAACAAGCGTGAAGTGCTTTTATATGGTTAGCAAACAGTTATGTCGGAGCCGCCTGTCGTCTCTTCACATAAACACAGTGTGTCTGTAGTAAAAGCGTATGTTCTTCTGCATATTGGCGATGGTGTTTGTGCATTTTGAAGAGAACGAGCCACAGAACACAGTGTTTTCATGTAGTGGCAGTGATGTGCTCCCGCTGTGATGAACAGAGCCAGTTTGTTTTAAAGCGTAGTTTCCTGAAGATGTATTGGTGGTGTTTTCAGGTTGCCCAGCAATGCTTCTGTATGGACAAGCCTTAAACGAGTCACTCTAGGCTTTAGTGAGTTATAAATCAGTCAGGGAAGTGCAGGTGGCTTCCCATGAGCCCCTGCTGGCGTTTGCTAGGAAAAGACGAGCCGCTGGATACACATTACAATCAGTGGACATTACTTAACCCTATACCGCATACTTACTAGCTCATTTCTAATGATCAACATGATCAGAAATGAAGAAAACAGTCCTTCTGTCGTCTGACTGATAGTTTAGACATGTTTAGCAAGCGTCCGCCTTCAGCTTGTGTCTTTCTGCTGTCAAATCTGCACTGTTGTTTTTAAAGAGGTGGTATAATGCCCTTTTCACAAGATGTAAAATAAGTCTCTGATGTCCCCAGAGTGTGTGTGTGAAGTTTTAGCTCAAAATACCCCACAGATATTTGTATATAGCATGTTAAAGTCGTCACTTTTTGAGGGTGAGCTAAAACACACCGTTTTGTGTCTGTCCCTTTAAATGCAAATGAGCTGCTGCTCCCGGCACAGGGGGCGGAGCTACAACAGCTTACCTCACACAGACATGCACTGAAAATTTCAAAAACGTTTAGCCTTTAATGTTCAAACCCGAGTCAGACAATGATGGAGAGACTCAAGAAGAAGTGACAACATGTAGACAATATTTCTGAATGGTTAGTTGATGAATTTATGTATGATGTGTAGTTATCTTCTAGTCATCGATTAGCATATTCTGTCTTGATAATCTATAAATCGTGTTCAGGGGGCGGGGTTTATGTAAATTCTAGGGTTTGTGATGTCACTAACCCAGGAGGAATGTGGTGTAGTCTCTACCAGCCGTTTGTTGTAGTCCTTAAAAAGCGATTTCTGTAAAAGCAAATATCTCCCTTTGCTTTGAACTTTGAGCGTTGTAACTTTGCAGATGTTGTTTATGCTCAAACAGCAACATTACACACTAACTAAAGTTAGAAAAGTCAAATCATAATCAACCACCCCTTTAATGTAAACATAAGAAAAACTTTAATATTGTTAGTAATATTTCAAGAAGAACACTTACTGGATTGAAGCAACTTTGGTTAACTTGAAATACATAATTTTAAAGTCCCCCTGTGGTGAAAATCCAGTGTTTAATGTTGTTTATGTGTGTATGTGGTGTTTTTAACATGCTTTAAGACAAACCATGTGTAAATTCATAAGTCCTTGTGTGTCATTGGTTTAGAGCTCATAGGGGGCGGAGTTTGCTACAGAATGTTGCAGATCAGCTGGAAAGTTGCAAGTTATTTTCACCTATTTGCATTATGTAAAATTATTTTGTAGTGTTTTCCAGAAATAGAAACATAAAGCAGAATCCAGCTACTGAAGCGAAGAATGGACAATACTGTGTAGCGTTTCTAAAAGCATCGTGAGTCTAATGCCGGGGTCAGACTACACAATACTTTTGTCTTTTACGATAGTCAGTGTGTCCTAAAATCCTTGTCAAGAAACACGTCGCTTCCCGACCAATCTTCCTCGTGCGTGATGTCACCGAAGAGGCGGAGCTAGCCACTAACTTAAAGTCCCCCTGTAGTCAATCATTGTATCCCTTAAAACTCATCTTTGATCACCAATATGTCAAATGACATATTTAAACATTTTTTCCTTGAATAAAATATCTTCATGTCTTAAAATATCTTGAATGTAACTCGACACCCTTTCCTCATTTAGTATGCGTGGTTCTATGAATATGCAAATGAGCCCCGCCTCCACTCACTCCCTCAGCTCAGAGATCCACTGGTTGACGATCACACGTTGATCTGATTGGTTACAAGGTAGTTTGTGACGAGCGATTTCAAAGCGTGTGTTTGAGACTGTCTTTGGTTCACTGCAGTTTTAAGGAGGAAATACTCAGCAATGCTGTCGACTTATGAATTTACACATGGTTTGTCTTAAAGCTTATTAAAAACACCACATAGACACATAAACAACATTAAAAGCTGGATTTTCACCACAGGGAGACTTTAAATCTTGTCTTCCACTGTCGTCACTCTTCCTCTTATCCTTCCTCTCATTAACATTCGCTCCACCGGATTCCACAACTCATGGCTCCGCCCCTTTAAATGCATATGCATATTTATTTACATAGAAAATACATACTTTACACTGCAGAAGCAAGTAGTAAGTTAGGTTATTATGCATAATCAATATTCTATGTAAATGTATATGTATATAAATTTGAATGAATATTTCTATACGCAGATGCACATTATATGCATTCAAATGTATATGCATATACTATACAAAAATATACACTGCAGGAATAGTAAGGGTAATATAGCATGCTGTTCTGAACGTAAACTGATTTTGTGTGTGTGTGTGTGTGTGTGTGTGTTGTGTTGAAAATGCAGTTTTGTCAGTCCCTAATGCTGCTGATGAACCTGTTCAGACAGGAATATGCCGAATCCTCCCAGCAATCTTCACTCCGTGATTGAACGAGTCGTTTCTGTGGCATCGTTTGAACATCAAGCCTCGCTCTCGGCAGACATGACACTAAAAGACTTTTTCCCGAGTGGGACACTAGGAAGGGCTCATTCATCTGGATGGGATTCCTCAAAGTTTCAGCACTAAATTAGGAGCATGAGTCAGTCTAGATGAATGATTCATCTCAGGTTTCTTAAATCTCTAAACCTGTGAGGGGATTGTCTCTCTCAGAAGCTGATCTCTTATATCTGCTCTCTGTGACGAACACATCAAGACATTAATAATAACCTCAACCAAGAGATTTTACATATCGGTGAAGAGCTACTAGTTCAGGAAGATTTCCCACAGTTAAAACACTTCTATCTCAGAAGTGTGAGATGTTGAGCTTAAGTTGGTAGTTTGACGTCTTGATGAGAGAAACGCTGACAAAACTTTGATTTGTTTGATTGACAAGGTTCCCATGTTCATTGAAAATATACACTGCAGAAATAGTAAAAGCATAGTTTGTCATTTTGTAGTTTCTATATAGTATGTAAATGTATATGCTGTATCCATATGCACATTATATTCATATAAATGTACATACTTTATAGAAAATGTATGTAAGCTTTTTTGCATATACATTTAACGCATAAGCATATTGATAAATGCATACAAATGTATATGCATATACATTTATGATATGGAAAATACATATTTTGCATTTTCTATATAGTCTGTACATGTGTAAAATATCTTTATGAATATGCATATTTGCATTTAAATTGATATGCATACAAAGTGATATGCATAAATGTAGATACTAAATAGAAAATACATAATATACTATGTATTTTCTATATCGTATGTACATTTATATGCATATATCTGTATGAATACGCATATTATATGCATTTAAATGTATATGCATATTGGCTTAGATACTGTATAGAAAATGCATACTAAACACTGCAGAAATAGTAAAAGCATAGTGTCATTTTATATTTTCTATATAGTATGTAAATGTATACGCTGTACTAAGTACATACTAAAAAGAAAATACAAAATGACATACTATACAGTATATTTTCTATATCGTATGTAAACTTATTAGTATATACATTTAATACATAAGCATATAGATAAATGCATACGAATGTATATGCATATAAATATACATTTGATATAGAATACATAGTATGATATTTAGCATTTTCTATATAGTATGTAAATGTGTATGCTTATAAATTTGTATGCATATATCTTTATGAATATGCATATATGCATTTCAATTTATATGCATATAATTTTAGATACTAAATAGAAAATACATAAAATATTTTCTATATCGAATGTAAATGTATATGCATATAAATGTAAATGCAAATTAAATGCATTGAAAATCCAAATTTATATGCATATAAATGTAGATACTATATAGAAATTACATGCTATACACTGCAGAAATAGTAAGTGTAGTATGTTATGTATTTTCTATATAGTATGTAAACTTATGTGCATAGAAATAGAAATTCAATATTCAGTTCAATTCAATTTACATTTATTTGTATAGCGCTTTTCACAATACACAAAAATGCATGTTCATAAAGATATATGCATATAAATTTGTATGCATTTATCTATAATGCATTTGCATATTATATGCATTTACATTTACATGCATATAAATGTACATACTGTATAGAAAATATCATGGAAGTTTAAAATTGTGGTTTCCAAATTCCAAGCCTGAAAAGTTATGGAAACAAACAAAAGCCACGGGATATTTTAAATCTCAATATCCATTATTCAGCTGATATGGATAATTCTTTTGCAGTGTGATGTACGAGGCTGAGGGATGAAACACGCTTTGATTCATTCCTATTGCGTCACTGTTGGCTTTTAACAGTCCGTCTTCAGTCTGGTGTTTGAAACAGCAGGAGATCTTCAGGCCAGAAATGAAAGTATATAGAGGTGACCTTGTTTGGACGCATGCAAATTAGATGCAGAACAGATGCTTCCTGATATTCTCATTGGCTAGAGCGAGTTGATTTCCTTATGCTGCCAAGCCACTGACTTTAATATTACACGTATCAAAAGGTCAAAGGAACAAAATGATAAAAGATTACGTCATTACTACAAATGATTTATGGGTAACACTTTACAATAAGGTTTATTAGTTAACATGAACTAATAATGAACAATACTTCTTCAGCATTAATTAATCTAAGTCATTAAAATCCATCATTAAAATTAAAGGTCGTATTAGTTATTAGTTAATGCACTGTGAACTAACATGAACTAACAATGAACAGCTGGATTTTTATTAACTAACGTTAACAAAGATGAATAAATACTGAAACAAATGTATTTCTCATTGTTAGTTCATGCTAGTAAATACATCAATGTTAACTAATGAACCTTATTGTAAAGTGTTACCGATTTACGATTAATTCAAATACATTTCCAGGTGAATGTGAAATGTGGGATTTGGATGGTGAAAATGTGCTGGTAAAAAATAAGGAATTGATTATTACAGGCAAAAAGGAAATTTATTTCATTACATTTAGATGAAAGATTGTGAGAAACAAACATGTTTTCCTGAGGAATGACGGACAGTTTGGCCTGAGCATTAGACTTTCCTCCAAGCTATTGCCTTGCAAAGCTTTACACTGGTAGAAAAATCTCAGAAATGTCCGAAATGCTCCCAACAGCATCAGCTTTCTGAAGAAGATACATCAACAAAGTCCAGAGGCAAAGCACTTTTGATTCCTGTAAACGGAGAGAGACTCCAGAGTTAATGGAGAGGATATTTCCTGCGTTCCAGGAGAAAACATTTCCTCAATTTTGCCAGTGTAACGGTGTGTGTGTGAGGAGATGTCGTCATCGTCCTCCGCGAGGGACTTACACTCACAGCCAAATGTCCTTCAGCTTCAGACAAACATCTCAGTCATGCTCAGAATAATAATAGAAGTCACTGTGAAGTAAATAAGGAACGCAACATGTCCGTGATGCCGCTAACGAGTCGATTACTGACTAACCTGAGGTGAAGTCCGTCCTGAACTCTCTGATCATCAAACATTATCAGGATCACACCAGATCTCTGCATTATATGGAGGACTGTGGATATATGTGGATATCTGGATGCATGAAATACTCAGATCACACACACACACACACACACACACACACACACACACACACACACACACACACACACACACACACACACACACACACACACACACACACACACACACACACACACACACACCTACCCACACACACACACACACACACACACACACACCTACCCACACACACCCACACAGTAACACACGTACACGCTCTCTCTCTCTCACTCTCTCTCTCTCTCTCTCTCTCTCTCTCTCTCTCTCACACACACACACACACACACACACACACCTACCCACACACACCCACACACTCACACAGTAACACACGTACACTCTCTCTCTCACTCTCACTCTCTCTCTCTCTCTCTCTCTCTCTCTCTCTCTCTCTCTCTCTCTCTCTCTCTCTCTCTCTCTCTCTCTCTCTCTCACACACACACACACACACACACACACACACACACCCACACCCACACACTCACACACTCACACAGTAACACACGTACACTCTCTCTCTCACTCTCACTCTCTCTCTCACACACACACACACACACACACACACACACACACACACACACACACACACACACACACACACACACACACACACACACACACACACACACACACACACACACACACACACACACACACACACACACACACCTACCCACACACACCCACACACACACACACACACACACACACACACACACACCTACCCACACACACCCACACACTCACACAGTAACACACGTACACTCTCTCTCTCTCTCTCTCTCTCTCTCTCTCTCTCTTTCTCTCTCACACACACACACTAACCCGACCCCTAAACCTACCCATCACACAAAACTTTCTGTGTTTTTACATGTTTAAAAAACCTTTAATTACGTTTTTTTCATACCAGATTTATAAATGAGGACGTCCATTAAGGGAGTTTTTGGGAGATTTTGTCAGGTTTTGGTCCCTTCTGGATACAAATGTGTCCTCAAAACATAATTAAGTAGGTACACACACACACTCACACACACACTGCATGTTTATAGTGTTTGTAGACATTTCTTTTATTGACTATAAATTAGATTATCTGAATGTAATAATACAATGTGACTTATTCATCAATGCAGCTTTTCCCTCAACAATGCGATTTTGAAACGGTGCGACTTATACTTACACATGGAAATCTCAATGCAACAACAACATGATGAGGTCATGTGACACAGATGTAGCATGATGAGGTCATGTGACACAGATGTAGCATGATGAGGTCATGTGACACAGATGTAGCATGATGAGGTCATGTGACACAGATGTAGCATGATGAGGTCATGTGACACAGATGTAGCATGATGAGGTCATGTGACACAGATGTAGCATGATGAGGTCATGTGACAGATGTAGCATGATGTGGTCATGTGACACAGATGTAGCATGATGAAGTCATGTGACACAGATTTAGCATGAGGTCATGTGACACAGATGTAGCATGATGAAGTCATGTGACAGATGTACATGTTTGCTTTGCTGTTGCATTTGATCCGTTTTTTTTATTCGTAATGAAACATAAGTTGTGATCGTCTTTTCTTCCCTATCCACCTTTTTGTGAAAGCAGTGTAGGATGTTTGCATTGCAGTTGCATGATGTTTTTAACCCGTAATAATCATACATTTAACTCATGCATCAGCTGAAGTGACTCACGCGTGTTTCTGCTATCGTCTCGTTCCCGCTGGAGTCTCTGAGATCCAGCATGAGTGTGTGTTTGGCCCTCAGCTCTGTCTGCGCTCATCACATCAGCTGCACTTGATCTACACACACACACACACACACACACACACACACACACACACACACACACACACACACACACACACACACACACACACACACACACAACATGTAATGGTGTTTCAGCGTTTGCTCTGAGACCTACGGGCTCTTTGTAAAGACGAATGAATCAGCGCTCTGAGGATCGGTTGCACGACTCCAGGACAAAACGAGACTTAATCCAGGTCAGAGTTGATGAATGGACACAGCTAATGCAGACTTTCTCATCCTCCATCTGTCTTTTCTAAATATGCGCTCGTTTAATTGAGTGAAATAGACAGAAACTCGAATGAAACTCTACTCTCTTGTCAAGTCACCTTTATTTATACAGCGCTTTTTACAATACAGATTGCTTCAAAGCAGCTTCACAGTGATAACATGAAAAAAATACAATATAGTTTGTTTCTAGAAGATAATTGCATCATCGTCCACCTTAAGGAAGGCAGATCAGTAATATTGTTGAATATTAAATGTCCCCAACTAAACAAGAGAAAAGCCAAGGCAACAGTGGCAAGGAACCAAAACTCCATCAGTGACAAAATGGAGAAAAAACCTTGTGAGAACCCAGACTCAGTCGCTCAGTTCTCCTCTGGCCAACGAGCGAACAGTGTATGATTATGATCCAGGCAGCATTACAGGTCAGAAGTCAGACTGGATCAGAACATTCAGAATATTATCCAGTTTCATCTGGTTGGAGGTCGGAGTCATCACGCCGGTATGGAGACGAGTTTGTTGAGGATCAGTGCCGATGGCTGTGGTGTCGATGAGGCCTTCACAGGGCTGATGAGGCTGGCACTTCAGGGATGCGTCGTGGACGTGTGCAGGCGCAGGTCCAGCATCTGATCTGGATACGGCCCGGATCCGGCTGACTTCAGTAAACAGGGGAGGGACTGGTTGGCACTTCAGGGATGCGTCGTGGACGTGTGCAGGTGCAGGTCCACCATTTGATCTGGATACGGCCCGGGTCCAGCTGACTTCAGTAAACAGGGGAGGGACTGGTTGGCACTTCAGGGATGCGTCGTGGACGTGTGCAGGTGCAGGTCCACCATCTGATCTGGATCCGGCTCGGATCCGGCTGACTTCAGTAAACAGGGGAGGGACTGGTTGACAATTCAGGGATGCGTCGTGGACGTGTCCAGGCGCAGGTCCACCATCTGATCTGGATCCGGCCGGGATCCGGCTGACTTCAGTAAACAGGGGAGGGACTGGTTGACAATTCAGGGATGCGTCGTGGACGTGTGCAGGCGCAGGTCCACCATCTGATCTGGATATGGCCCAGATCCGGCTGACTTCAGTAAACAGGGGAGGGACTGGTTGGCACTTCAGGGATGCGTCGTGGACGTGTGCAGGCGCAGGTCCACCATCTGATCTGGATACGGCCCGGATCCGGCTGACTTCAGTAAACAGGGGAGGGACTGGTTGACACTTCAGGGATGCGTCGTGGACGTGTGCAGGTGCAGGTCCACCATCTGATCTGGATCCGGCTCGGTTCCGGCTGACTTCAGTAAACAGGGGAGGGACTGGTTGACACTTCAGGGATGCGTCGTGGACGTGTGCAGGCGCAGGTCCACCATCTGATCTGGATACGGCTGACTTCAGTAAACAGGGGAGGGACTGGTTGGCACTTCAGGGATGCGTCGTGGACGTGTCCAGGCGCAGGTCCACCATCTGATCTGGATACGGCCCGGATCCGGCTGACTTCAGTAAACAGGGGAGGGACTGGTTGGCACTTCAGGGATGCGTCGTGGACGTGTGCAGGTGCAGGTCCACCATCTTATCTGGATCCGGCTCGGATCCGGCTGACTTCAGTAAACAGGGGAGGGACTGGTTGACACTTCAGGGATGCGTTGTGGACGTGTCCAGGCACAGGTCCACCATCTGATCTGGATACGGCCCGGATCCGGCTGACTTCAGTAAACAGGGGAGAGACTGGTTGACAATTCAGGGATGCGTCGTGGACGTGTCCAGGCGCAGGTCCACCATCTGATCTGGATACGGCCGGGATCCGGCTGACTTCAGTAAACAGGGGAGGGACTGGTTGACAATTCAGGGATGTGTCGTGGACGTGTCCAGGCGCAGGTCCACCATCTGATCTGGATACGGCCCAGATCCGGCTGACTTCAGTAAACAGGGGAGGGACTGGTTGACACTTCAGGGATGCGTCGTGGACGTGTGCAGGCGCAGGTCCAGATACGGCCCGGATCCGGCTGACTTCAGTAAACCTCGGAATAAACAGAAAGACTAACATTAGCGTAACGAGTACATCAGGTGTTATAGAAAGTGTCCCCGGTTCCGGCTGACCTAATCTATGCAGCCTAATAATCATTTAACTGATTTGAATAATAGAAATGTAATGTTCTATATGAATGCCAGGAAAAAGAGATGCGTCTTTAGTCTAGCTTTGACCTGACAGAGTGCGTCTGCTTCCTGGACAATGTTAGGAAGACTGTTCCAAAGTTTTGGTGCTAAATAGGAGAAGGATCTACCGCCAGCCGTCGATTTTGATATTCTAGGTATTATCAACTGGCCAGAATTTTGAGATCGCAATAGACGTGAAGGACTATAATGCGTTAAGAGCTCGCTCAAGTACTGCGGGGCTAAACCATTTAGTGCTTTGTAAGTAATCAGCAATATTTTAAAATGTATACGATGTTTAATAGGGAGCCAATGCAGTGTTGACAGAACTGGGCTAATATGGTCATACTTCCTGATTCTAGTAATAGTGGGTTAAAAATAACCCAACGAGTAACCCAACTATGGGGTGGTATAGCACCTTCCCAACGGTGGGTTATTTTAACCCAATGCATTGGGTTAAAAGTAACCCAACAGTTAAATTAACCATTTATTTGTATTTATGTTAATAATAATAATATATATATATATATATATATTTACATATATATATATATATATATATATATATAAAAATATTTTTAATAAATAAAATACACTGTTTTCAAATACAGATTGTTTGTTTATATAAAACAATAAATATGTCTCAACAAATATTTTTTTTTAGGATTCTAGGATTCATTTAAATATACATAATTGTGTACATTAATTCAAAATACACAAGTGTACCTGCCAATAGTCGGGTTATTAGAAATTACCCAATGATTTTAAAAATGACCCAACATTTTTGGAAAATAACCCAACATAGTGGCCCAATATGTGTAACCCAAGGGTTGGGTTAAAAAAAATAACCCAACTTTTTTTAATTGTGTAACCAGCTTTTGTGCTTCAGTATTTATCTGTGCATTCGAACTGTGAACATCTCAGTCTTCATAACACAGATAATGCTGGGATGTTCCTCCTTACAAGTTTGGAAATCCATATTCTTGGGAAATGTACTATAGTTTGTTCACACAACTAACCAATATATTGAACATTCACTATACACTGCTGTTCAAAAGTGTTTTGAGTATGATTTTTTAAAACATTTTTGAAAAGTCTATAGCAAGTCTGCAGCATGGATATATATTATATATGCAAATCAAAACAATATATAGGCTTACTATAAAGCAAATCTCGAGTGCATGATTATATTCATTATATTATATAAACTATATTATCGTCCATCTTTAATCTGCTAAATGCAACTATCATAACATCATATTATAAACATTAACATTGTGATTTTCTGTAAAGCCGACTTGGACATCAAGGCTGCATTTATTTGATCACAAATACAGTAAAACAATGTGAAATATTATTCCAGTGTAAATCATCTGTTTTCTATGTGAATATATAGTAAAGTGTAATTTATTCCTGTGATCAAAGCTGAATTTTCAGCATCATTACTCCAGTCTTCAGTGTCACATGATTCTTCACAAATCATTCTAATATGATTTGATGCTCGAGAAACATTTATGATTATTATCAGTGTTAAAAACATTTTCACATTTTTGTGGAAATTGTGATACATTTTATTTTACAGGATTCTTTGATGAATAGAAAGTTTAAAAGAACAGCATTTATTTGAAATATAATCTTTTGTAACATTGTAAATATCCTTACTATCACTTTTGATCAATTTAATGCATCCTTGCTGAATAAAAATATTAATTTCTTTAAAACAAAACAAACTTACAATAGTGTATTTTTATGTTGATTTTGCTGGTAGTATTGAATAATGCAACGTTGTGAATACTAATGGTTTTAATGCATTGTGATTCTGAATTGAGCTAATGCACAGTGAAAGTGTGTTGTATGTAAAAGCGATAAGCGTCCGGTTCTCAAGGATCGGCCTGATGTCCTTTATGCGCTGTATCTATTTATTCCTCGTCTCCCCTGAAGACTCTCCGGCATTGACTGTAAAAGTGTGAATGAGGTTAACTTGCTCCCGCAGGCATGAAACGCCAGCCGCTCGCTGGTAACACACACACACACACACACACACACACACACACCCGTGTGTTTTATCGTCTCAGGGTGAATCTGCTCCTGTTGTCTCTCTCGATACGGTATAACCGGACCGGCCGTTCCTCTGGGACTGTTTGCCATTTGGACGGGAGTTTTCCTGAGGTTAATGAATGCTGTTGCAGAGCTTTATGTGCTGCATTTACAGGCTGAAATCATTTTCCAAAGCCTTTGTATGTAATTGAACTTTTTGAGAGGCGACACGCTTCTGTGATTCTGCACAGGGTCTCGGCATATCTGATCCAGTTTATTCTGGACGAGAATCGACCACTTAGACAGGAGTGTGTGTCGACTTTGAGATCAGAATTTATGTGCATAAACTAATATGATTATTTCACAGAGATAATTGTCCTCTGTAAAGCTGCTGTTTTTTAGCTCTAGAACAGGTTTTCCTGCTTGAATGTTGATTATTTTCCTCATATTATCCATTGTTGCGGCTCCTCTCTTCCCAGTCTGTCAGTAATGCTCTGTTTACTTCCTGTCTCTATGAAGCCCCTCCTTCTGAAAAGCACACTGTGCTCTGATTGGTCGGCTGGAGTAGTGTGTTGTGATTGGTCAAGCGCTTCAAGTGTGTTTGGGAAATGTCCCGCCTCTTACCATAACCTCCAGTTTAACACACTACTAACTAACTCAACCAGGCCCCGCCCCTTTATTCTGCATATGAATTATTATAATGAAAAATATTGTGACGTGTTCGTTCCCGGAAGAAACTCAAGATACAATGTTCAGGGAGTTCAGAAACACTGACACTGATATAGAGAAGAACTCCCACTGGAGGAAGTAGTTTTTGTTATTAATGAGATTTTATTATTTGCCACAGATATATGCAGAGTACAACTTCTGTGAAATCTGGTAACCTGGAAATAATAATGGAAAAAGAGTGATAATAAAACAAAATAGCAATGGTTTATTCAGTAGACTGAGACGCGTCCTCTGATGCACAGAGACTGGAAGGAATCACAGAGTGTGTTATGAAGCTGTAACCCTTTGTTTATGAGTTGTACATATTCTCAGTTGTCTTGACGAGTGAGTTTTCTTGACTTCTGAAGCAGAGGATTGTGGGTTTTCTGGAAGGGAAGGTGAGCGGCAGTCAGGTTGTGTTTCGCTGTCATCTCTGCTGCAAGCAAATACTTTCTCTGTGACGTTAAAAACAGGGCCTGCCAATGTTAGGTGACAGAAACATTGTTCAATTGTGTGGAAATTGCTGGGGGGTCCGAAGCTCTCAGAATGAGTTCCTGTCTGAGCAGGTTTAATGGCGAACACGGCTTCATTTGCAAGATAAACTCCAGTTCATGTTCAGAATAGCAGACTAACATGTATGTACGGTAGAGAGCTGCACGATTCATCGTGAAAAGATCATGATCTCGTTTCAAACACCCATTAAATTTTGATCCAGAGTGAGCCGTTGTCATGTATAGATATGAAACGGCTTGACAAACAGTCTTTCAACCACACACTGTCATTATTTCTGACTTACAATCATATTATCACAGAAGTACTGGATAAAAGTTTATAGTTCGGATGTAATCACTGATGTCTACGGTAGTGATCAAAATAGAGCAAATCACCTTTTGAAAGTAACTTGACGCTTCAAATAAAGATTGTGTCAATTACATCATTACACCAGTAGGTGGCGACAAGTGACTGTTAAAAATGTGTGAGTCATTGAATCATTCATTCAAGAGATTTGTTCCAAAAACACTGATTCATCCAGTAATGAAACAAGTGATGTTTTTATAAGTGAGTCATTGAATCATTCACTTAAGAGATTCGTTTAAAAATGTTAACATTTAAAATGTAAAATTTTTACTTTAAATGGGAATGTTAGCAGAACACTTTCGAGATATATTTTCGTTAGCTGGCATAATGTGCTCAACTTGACCTTTTGTTTACAATGTGATGAATGAACTAGAATTGATCGCATCTGTGATTTCTTAGTGCATGCAACGTTTTTCTCTTTAAAAAAAACAAAAATAATTTACCTTATGAAATCCTGGAGTGATTTTATCTTTAAAGGAGTCATAACCTAGTATTACCTCGGATACCCACGCTCTATTATAGTCTTTCAGGCCTTCTAAAAAATAAAAGTGGAAAAAAAATAAACACAGAGCTCCTCTGACCCTTATTTCTGAAGGCATTATTATCTCGCGAGATCTGATGCGATATTTTGGCTGTCGTGGACGGTCATTTTAATAATGCAAATGAGGGGCGCGTTGATTGGTGGCAGGAAGGAGGGGGGTTGACACCGCAGGTAACTTCAGCATATCATTCCAAAATGACATCATGGCGCACCGTATATGCACGAGCCAGACTCTGAACCTGAGCTGGAAAGGGAAGATGTAGAGTCGATGGAAGGACGTCTACATCAAGATGTCTCTGAATGGTAAAGACAATCATTTTGACTGAGACATACATTATACCTTTTATTTAATGTAGATTACATTAACGGAGATGTAGTCTACTTTTTTTTTATCAGCTTACAGTGGTTATTGAGATCAACGTTTGCTATCATGTGGTGTTTTTGCCTTGTTTCACGTTGTGGTTTTTTAGACATTCAAATTTGTGAACGATTCCGGCGTAAAATGATTAGCACAGACACCTAACGTTAAGCCAGTGGGAAGGGTTGTAGGAACCGCTTCATTAAAAATGAATTTAATCCACTGGTCCCTGACAGCTTGGTCCGTTCTTGGGAGAGAAAACACATTTAAGTTACATGTTGATTCTGGCAGTCAACAACAGAGCAACTCACGTGTGCACTACGGTTCTGCATCTTTCGCGACTGAATATGAGGGGGAGAGGGGCAGGGCGGGCTTCCTGCAGCATAGGTCTGCGGTGTCCATATATGGTATATCCTGCCCCGTCTTGACGTCAAGTCGGGGCAGAAATTAAAATCTTGTATTTGAGTGCGCGTGCACGTGGGCTGGTTTACGAACCCAGGGGTAAACAAACGCTTCACTTTTAAAGCCACAATATGTAACTTTTTTGCTTTAAAAATAGCAAAAATCACAATATCTATGTTATATATTTTTTTTAGTTGTGTACTTACATTATCCCGACTGTTTCCAACAACTTTCAAACCAGGAGAAATTTGTAATTTAATTCGAGAAACGTCCCGTTTCTTTATTTCCGTTTTGTCACCGTCAATGGCGTCATATCCGCGTTGTCCCTGGTTTCCGCTCGTACTGCCATGGCAACCAGAGCTATGAACCAGAGCCCTCTGATAGTAACCAAAGCGACTGACGGTAGTTCGCAATGTCTATTTGCACGCTGTTGTTGTTTCGTTCAAACATTATGGACCATGGCAAGCAGACTTTGGATACAAAAGGAGAACTAAAACGAGAATCAATATCAGCGCTGTGTTTTCGAGATGTCGAGAGCTCCCATGGACAGTATATAAACGAGAGCTCCACGTCCGAGACTTCGACCGCTTCTACATGTACTTTATTAAACAGGTGAGCACATTTACATAAAACTAATCAATGTTATATAGCTCAACATGATGAAATGTTAGAATATGATCTGTATGTTATTCTAATGTTGATCTAGCTTACTGCTAGTCTCATACAGACAAACTAACACATACATTTCAACACATTCAAATGCAGTTTAGTGTGATAGTGTAATGTTAGACCAAGTGAAACAGCGCTGCGTTACCTCACAAGTTTAATTTGTCTAATAAACTGACCTGTGGCTGTGAGTAGTAATTCTGCACTCGCGTGTAACGTTAGTTCGGTAGAATGAAATGTCCATATTCCTTATATGATAGCTGATAGCTGTCTCTTAGCAATCCCGAACTGCTTCATATCACAGTCATGATAAAAGCATCGATGTATTCAGTCATCCATAAACATTATTAGATCCATAGATTAGATCGGTCGGCTTGACGTTGACGACAAGATCCATAATTCTTAGCAAATGTTGCGTCATCAAACTACGCCTTTGTTATTGTAAATAGGTTAGCGACCCCTAGTGGCGAAAAATTCCATACTGTACGTTTAAATATCGGCTTCCCGGCCAGTGTATAATCGTTAGGCAATCATAACATACATTGATTCTCGTGGAAAAGTGAAAATTACAGGTCATGACTCCTTTAATAATTTCATGTACCAATCCACAAGATGCAGTATTAAGTTATATTGTGAACATTAATAGTCTATTAGTCTAATGTTTGGGCTAAAACTAAATATTCTTGCGCAATATTCGTTAAAGTGAAAACTAAAAAAACAAAACAAAAATACAGGATTGTGACAGGATTGTAGCTTGTGACAAAATGTATTAAATTTGTATTAACTAAGATTAATAAATGCAGTAGAAGCATTCAATTCATGTTAACTAATCCAACCCTGTTGTAAAGTGTTAGAGTATTTCTTCAGTTCAGAGTTTATAAAGGTGTGTGTATTACAGTATTTCAGCTCCGTCAGATGAGTCTGCATTAGTTGAAGAGATTTGCAGTTTGCGTTCCGCACGTGTCCTGAAATGACTCTTGAATTAATCCTCAAAGCAGGGATGATGGGACTCATTTTAAGCTGCTGGCAGTGAGTGTGTAACTGTACATTCAGAGCTGACGATGAGAAATAAGGCCCTGTTTACAGCTGCTATTAAGGTGTGTTTTAGTCGATCGGACCACAAGTGGACGACTCTAATTACAGGTGTAAACGGGGTCTGAAACAATTTGAGCTCGTCCACTTTCGACCACTTCCATAGGCAAAAACTCATTCAATCGGATTGATTAATACGTTTTTGTTTGAAAACACATTTTTTCTCTCTCTCCGTTTTGGCCTTCCGTCCACACTGAGGCCGCATTTTTATTAATGAGAACGAAGCTTTTTGAAAACGCTCTCCTAAGGGTACGTTTAGGCTTACACGACAACGATACACTTAAAACGTAGAAGTTTTTCCTTTGAGAACTGCGTACAGACGACACCATTGTGAAAACGATCCCCATTCGCACGGATCCACGAACACGACTAAAAACGCTGTGTTCTGCTGCCCGGCCACTAGATGGCGATGAAACACATAGACTGAATACTAATGCGCATGTGCATGACGTCGTCGTCGTCGTCAGAGATTTGCGTTTTTGTTGTTTTATGCAGAGACCATTTTCAAACACTTGCACTTTGAAACACGTTTTCAAAAGTTTGTTACTCCCAAAACGCAGTTGTCGTGTAAATAAATGTCCAAAACGCATAAAAAGTTTTATATTTTTTGTTGAAAACGGTGTTGTGTAAACAGCCCCAAAGTGGATGCATTTGTGGACTGTGAAACCGGAGGTATTTGAAAACGATGACGCATGTTATATTTGTGGCGCTTTGTGTACCAATGTATATTCATGTTTATCTCAGTATCGTGACTGTTATGTGCTGTTCACTTTCACACTGTTGCTGATATGTCACTTTGCACACTCTTCATATCACAGTCCTGCAAACATGACAGAAAATTCACTCGCATTTGCTGTCCTGCGGTAAAACATGAGCAGTTTTAACATTTTAGACTTATAATGTTGAGAACAACCTGGACAATCAGTGAATGCTGATATATTTAGCAAATTAAATGATCCTGTCAGAAGAATTGAGCGCTTTATTTAATCTTAGTTAATTTATGAGGGTTTAAATTAAAGCAGCACTCAGTAGCTTCGGGATTTCTTCGCTGTATTCTCGCTTTTTGCTGGCAGGTTTCTCTCTAGAGCTCCCCCCACAGCTTCGGAATAGATATTTGACAACACTGTTGTAAAAACTCGTTGGTGATTCTCAGACACCAGAGGCTATAGATCAACGACATCAAAGCAGATGGGATGTTCTTTAAAACGTCTTCTTCATTCGGGTTCGAACAGCGTGAGGGAGCGCAATAATGACAGCATTTTAGCAGATTTCTTTTGGCCGTAAAGCAATTGTTTACATCGCGAGACCTGATATCACGCGAGACTTCCTGACGCAGCGGCCGGCGGCCCGCCGGCTCAAAGTTGCAAGTGCGTATTTTCCGCTCACGGGCACCAGGGGGGTGCGAAACGACCACCATTCAACCCGAAATAAGTAATATAACCATTCCAATGACTCCGAAGCTGTTCAGTTAAGGTAAAAAAAGTTACTTAGTTCACCTTTAACTAAGATTATGAGGGTCATAAACCCTCAGGGTTTACGCATGCGCAGTAAGGTGAGTTTAGCGTTTTCCGACGACTCCGTGTGGATGAGAAACTTTTGGAAAACGTTAGTGTGGACGGAGAGCATTTTCAAACAAAGTTTACTGACATAATGCGTGAACATTAAGTGCTCTAGCCAGAAAGGATTGAACAAGTTTGGTTTGAAGATGAAAAACGTACTATATTAGCACAATATGATCTCACCATTCCTGATTTCTAACACACTCGTACGTCGTGATCTTGCGGCTTCAGAGCAGAAACGAAAGCTTACGCTGATCCGCATGTTTTCCGTCGTGTTCGTAAATTGCACGAGCTTATTTCGATCAAAAGAAAAAGAAAAAAAAAAGTATTATCTGTCTATAGACCCTCCCCTCGAAGAAATCAGGACAGAGGTGGTTGAAAGTGGACATAAGAGACGGATTAAAACACCAGTATAAACGGAAACACATGTTAATACCAGGTGTAAACATAACGAATCATCATCATGCATGATGGCTGTTTTGTTTTCTGTGTGTCTGTCCAGCTTCTGGCCTTTAACTGGAAATGTTCTGTTAACTCTGCTAAACTATAATTACTAAAACTGAAACTAAATATATAAAAACTAAATAGAAATGTGTTCACAAAATAAAAACTAAACTAAAACTAACAAAACCATTAATGAAACTAACTAAAACTAAACTGAAATTTATAGGAAATTTGAAAATGATATTAAAATAAAAACTAATTTAAAAATGCAAAACTATAATAACCTTGGTTGAGCATGAGCACGTGCAGCGGGAGACATCGATCCTTATATCTCTGGACAAACCCTCACAAACGCCACGTCAAAAGACTCAAAGTCAGCTGTGGAAACACAAAACCACATGTTATTAATATCACGTGTGCATGTCATGACCATGAGGAACAAATGAAAGCACAGAGGAAAATGTTCCGTTAACCCACTGGAGTCTGAGCGTTTTTTTGGGCCCTGGGGGTGTTCTGACATGCTCTGACATTTGTGCTTTTTTCAGTTGCTTATAAACATATTAATGGCAAAGGTGTAAATTCACTCTATATAGCACAAACAGGACTACAATAATATGTGAGCCACATGTATGTACATGTTTTCATTTTTGAGAGAATAATGTTTATGCGTGGTTATCGAAAAAACTAAAAATTAAAGTTTTTGAAATAAGGCCACAAAACACATACTAAATATGTGGCAATAAGACTTTTGACTAATGGATGTCGTCGCCTATAGTTTTTTCTTCAAAATTATGTGAAAATAGTCTTGCTTTATCGTTCACATAAAACCATACATTGATTTAAATTGATGTAAAACAGGTTTTGCTTGGAAAGCCAATATGCGAGGGGGCGTGAACAAGGAGTGGTTTACACCTTAGAATACACCCACTCTGCATAATTAGCCATTCATTCAGTATGAACTCAATACTTATATTGACCATTTAAGATTTTGCTTACATCTATCTTGTAAATATGTTTTGCTATTTTATTAAAACGGTTACAATTACAACAATAATTACAATTTCAACAATATTTCAAGTGTACTCTTTCTTTGTAAAAAAAATGATTATAGGCCTACATTTTATCTATGTATTCATTAGTTTGAATATAACCAACATTGGAACAGCTAACATCTTAGTTGATGACTTTATTTTTGACAAAAATAGTATTTTATATAGAAATTGCTAAACAAAAGCTTATTTGATGTGGCAGTATATTCTACAGTAAAAACTGTACCCAAATCTGGTCAACAAAATGTTGTCTTTCATATTTCGTCTGACTGTAACGTTGTTTTCATGAAATATTAGGGCATATTGTTAATTTGCAGTTTAATACGTTGCTTATACAAATAGCCTACATTTTATTTCAACATTCAGTCGATGTTTACTTATCTCAGTATAGCAATACAGTTTGCTAAAACATCATCATTCATTCACACACGCGATTTAAATTTAAACTGTCTTTGCCAGCTGTGGTAAACAGCGCGCATCTCTGCCGTTTATTCATTCATAAACAGAAATTCACGTGAGAAGGAAAAAACTTACTAGTATTCCTCAGCTCGCTCCTCGATATACCCGCACTTCTGAGGGACATTTTCCATTAGTATTATAGACATTTAATTTCAGCAAAGTTTAAT
>NC_138731.1:45107499-45164999 GCF_965113295.1 Leuciscus leuciscus | reverse complement strand
CCAGATTTATTCAAACATGCATTAAAAATTGAAGAATATAAAAAATGATAATGAATATGTAATATGGTGCATTTATTTAGCAAAATGCTCCTTTAGAGTTAATTTGTCTAGCTGACTGACGAGTTTATGGTCACTGGATATGGTTTTTCTGAGGTAAATGTGACATTGTTTACAAGCTGTTCTACTGATGTCTTTCCACGGCTGAAACACTGATTGGGCGACTCCATGTCACGATACGGGTTTCGATAAGTTGTACTCTATCGTTTAACACACTTTCAGATGCTCATTCATGTTTAACTGGTGTTATTCGCGCTGTAACTGGTGTTATTAAGGCGGAGGAGAAGATCATGTGCTTCTCTAGAGCTGAGCCAGAGCGATCTCACGCCACAGCGACAACACAGTGTTTATGTTTTGGAATTTCGTAAGAAAATGGACGTAATTTGAAATCTGAGACTTTGTTTCATATCAATAGTAACAAAGCACAGAGATTATTGAGATTTATTGGATGGGATGCAGCGCTACAATGTTACATTCATTCATCAACTGAAAACAGGATGACTAATCAATTCTTGGGATTTAAGAATCGATATCGGTTCGTAAAAATGAGAATCGATTAAAATCGAGAAATCAATATTTTTTTTACCCAGACCTAATATTTATTGTTTGAATTTCGTAATAAAATTGACAGAATGTGAGAGCTGAGATTTTTTTCTATCATAAGTAACTGCTCTGTCCAGTCTGTCGGTCTCCGTGTCCTCTTTGCTTCGCGATGTTTCTGTGTGTGAGTAAATGTATGTGTGTCGTGAGAGTGTGTGAGAAGTGTCAATCGCGTGAGTCTCACGGTGAATGCGTGAGTGTTGGCAGCTCTGACTTCAAATGTTGAGTACCGTTGTAGAAGTTAGTGTTGCTGTGAGTGAATCTGCGCTCTGTGTTCTCATTACTCTGGTTCCTGAAGTCACAACTTCCTGAGCCACTTCCTGTTGACCCGCCTGGTGCATTCTGGGAAGGATTGTGGTGCTCGTCAGCGTCTCGTCCTGGATCTGCGCAGCATGTGAGTGGAAAAACACACGCCGAACGTCTCCGGTCAAAATAACTTACCTGAAGCTAGACGTAATCTGCAGATCTAGAACGCAGAGATTCTGGAATAAATCAGAGATTAGAGGAATCCGGCCTGGAGCGAGACTGATATGAACACCGCAGAGAAATGAGCTTCTTCCTCAGTGTGTCTGTCTCGTTCTCCAGCACAAATATCGAAACATTCTTACATCAAGATACATATACTGGAGAAGAAGAATGAATGAAGATATTAAGACTTGTTTACTGTAAAAAAAAAGATCATAACTGAGTTTATGCTTAAAACAAGAACTGAATATCACAATAATCTTAATTCAAAGGGAAAACAAGATTATTATTTTTATTTGTTTTAATATCTTAAGTGCAATAGACCTTGATATTCATTTTATGACTAACTTTTCATTAGATTTATGTAATGCAGTGTTTATTTAACTGAACAATATTTGAAGGCTCATATATATATATATATATATATATATATATATATACACACACACACACACACACACACACACACACTGATGAGCCCAGTTGCCACAGTTGAATATCGTTGATCATTTTCTAACAAGGCAACATATTAATATAGCATTCAGCATTATCATTTAATATAACGCAGCCAAAGGATGCCATGAAAAAAAATGTATCACAAAATGAATTTAAATTTTGACATATTTATGTGTATATACTGTGTAAATGCATTAATTTTGACATATATATTGGGGGAAATGTGTTTCAAGGTCTTGAAAATATTGCCACAATACAAAAAAAATATGAATGGTCTTAAAAATAAGCTTGAGAAAATGTAATTACTTTTCCTTTCCTTTCTTTTCTGATGTGAGACGTGACTTGCACATGTTCTTGACAGGCTTGATGTGATTCGCCCAGTGACTCAGCTGGGAAATATGAGATTATGGATGACTAAAGTTTCTAAATAAATAACATGCATGTATGACATAGACGTGGTAAATAACCTAAATTATCAAATTATTAACAGTTGAAAACCGTTGCGCTGCTTCAGATTTCTGTGGAAACTGTCATACATTTTATTCTTCAGAATTCTATGATGAATAGAAAGTTCAAAAGAACAGCATTTATCTGAAATAGAAATGAAATTTCTAAAACACTACCGTTCAAAAGTTTGGGATCATTGAGATTTTTGATTTTTATTTGGAAAGAAATTTATATTTTTATTCATCAAGGACGCATTAAATTGGTCAAAAGTGACAGTAAAGACATTTATAATGTTACAAAAGATTCTATTTCAAATAAATGCCGAAGTAATGATGCTGAAATGTCAGCTTTGCATTACAAGAATAAATTACATTTGAAAATATATTCAAAATTGTAATAATATTTAACAATATTAAAGTTTTTTTTTTTTCTCTTAATCAAATAAATGCAGTCTTGGTGAGCAGAAGAGACTCCTTTTAAAAACATAAAAAATCTTAGCGATCCTAAACTTTTGAACAGCAGTGTTATATATATATATATACATACACTGATGAGACCATGTCAAAATTAATGTTTACTTCTTTTTTTCTTTTTTTCTTTTCATGGCATCCTTTAGCTGCGTTACATTAAATGATCATGGTTTATGTCATATGATCAACGATATTCTCTTTAATGGTTATTTAATGGTTATTAAATGTCTTAAAAATATGCTTAAGAAAAATTTAATTACTTTTCCTTTCCTTTCTTTTCTGATGTGAGACGCGACTTGCACATGTTCTTGACAGGTTTGATGCGATTCGCCCAGTGACTCAGCTGGGAAATATGAGATTATGGATGACTAAAGTTTCTAAATAAATAACATGTATGACATGGAGCTGATAATTAACCTGTTGATTTCAGAAACCACACTAACCCTCTCATGTTCTCCTTTTAATTAAACGGGATGTTTCTGTATTTAAAGCCCGTCGGTGTTTAACTCTTTGTTCTGGAGGATCTCTAACCCTTTCTCTCACTTCCTCCAGTCGGTTCGATCATCCTGAAAAGGAAGTAATGAATTCTTCGAATGATTTCCGTGCGACGATCTCTCTCTGTGTGTGTGTGTGTGTGTGTGTGTGTGTGTGTGTGTGTGTGTGTGTGTGTGTGTGTGTGTGTGTGTGTGTGTGTGTGTTCTAATGCTTCACTACCAGAGGAAGTGCTCATGCGTCTCTTCATGAGAAGATTCCTGCATGTTTGTTGCATATCTAACATGTTTTTGCCGCTGGCACGCATTATTGTTTGACAACGCTGATTCGAGGAGGCATTTATTTTGTGTGATTAATCATTGATGGCACGTCCTCTAGCAAATGACCTTTGGGAAGCGTTTGCCCTCCGAGCGCTCCAGCATTAATCATTCGATCGCAGATCGTTTACACACATAATGTTAACGGCATATATATATATATATAAACTAACCTTTATTGTGTCAAGCTCAACATTTACTAACACAGTGTATTAAATAATATTGAAAATAAAATGTGAGCTAACATGACCATGAACATTTTTATTAACAAAGGTTAAATAATGCTGCAAAATATATTGATCATTGTTAGTTCATGTTATTGTAAAGTCTTACCAAAAAATGACTGCATTTTTAATTACATTTAAGGATATTTTACCTTTAACATTCTCATGACTGTAATGTGTGTTTTTCTCATCATTCTCTGCTGTGATTATTTTTTTTATTATTAAATCAAAATAACTACTATTTACTATATATTTTATAATAGATACTATATATCAATATGCTATAAAAAATAAATAATAACATTAATAAATAAAATGATATATATATATACAGAGCTGTCAGTAACAATCATTTTAGTAATAGAGTAATTGGTCAATTATTTTGACGATTAATCGAGTAATCTGATCGTTTGTTGCTAATAAATATAGACTTAAGTGAACAATAACCAGTCACATTACATAATGTAATATACATAATATAAACATAATCAACTTATGTACATGATGTATTATAATAAATGCCTGCAGAGGGCGCCAGCACACTGGTGATTGTTGTTGTTGTTACACTTTACAGCAGATCAAATCCTGGTTTAATATCAGCCAAACATTATTTCATTCAAATGACCTCTTAACCTTTAATATTTGACCACGTCTTTACGCTAGAGATACTACAGCCATTGTAATTCCTTGCATAAGAACATCCAAACGTGCAAACTTTTATTTTGAAATTGAGACGAACAACAGTTCTCATATTTAGAAATATTAATGTATTCTATTGTGTTGGTGAAGGTTTATAATGATTTTCGTTACACATCTGTTGACATGGCGCACGTTGCGTTCCCAGATGACCTTTATAAGGAACCCAAACATATGCATATATTAGTTTATTAAACGAGCGAATAATAATAACAGTACAACACTTCGTATCAAACACAAAGCAAGTCAAACTTCATGCGTTCCCAAATGCACATTATTGTAAACCCAAACAAGCATCAGATGCAGAGATAGAGTTCATGTAGAGCAGCATTTACTGTGACTTGAGCCACTCGGAGACGCTGGACGAAACATGTGCGCGTGTAATAAAGCGTCGCGCTTCACTGTGAAACACGCAGCGCATGTGTTTAACTGAATCACAGCCTTTGATTTCACAATAGCACTGTTATATTATGATTTTTAAATGGTTTTAATAAATCATGCAGCCTTTGAAAGCCGTCTAATAATGTGGCGTCAGTGAAATGCGACACTTCCAGTATTTTCCCGGTTAATTGTCAAGGCGAGGATTTTTTTAAAGGGATACTTCACCTCTGGAAAGATGAATGTGTATTTAAAATGGGTCAATAATGTAGAAGAAATGTGAAATTATTTTTGAATTTGGAGCTTTCTAGACTGAGAAAAGCCAGAAAATGTATTTTTGGCTTATGTGGATGAAAGACAACAACTCCCAGAATGCACTTGCTTCACTGCCCTAGGAGGCCACTCCCAAGCCACGTCTACCGGTAAGAGCGCGCAGTTTAAAACAAGAAGGCTAGGCTACTAGTGAGTCTCCGTGACGACGAGTCTGCCCGGGATTTCGAGATCGCCCAAAATGTCCGGGATTCGGCTTTTGCGTTCTACATTCATCATGTTTACTGTGGCGAGCAGGACGAGGCTGAGGGGCGCGGGAGAACGGCGAGCAGGACGAGGCTGAGGGGCGCGGGGGAACGGCGAGCAGGACGAGGCTGAGGGGCGCGGGAGAACGGCGAGCAGGACGAGGCTGAGGGGCGCGGGAGAACGGCGAGCAGGACGAGGCTGAGGGGCGCGGGAGAACGGCGAGCAGGACGAGGCTGAGGGGCGCGGGAGAACGGCGAGCAGGACGAGGCTGAGGGGCGCGGGGGAACGGCGCGAGGCCGGTGGTGTGATTACTGAGACGCACAGGTCTCGTATCTCTCATGGAGGAGCGGGAGTTTTCTCAGCAATGTTAAAACGCACATCAACCGATCACTTGTTTAGCGTTCATGTAAACACTACATTCAGATTCACCAATCGGAATGAATTCAGTTAGACTGAAACAAAAGGTGTTCATGTAGACAATGAATGGCGACTGCAGAAAGCAAAAGCCGAATCCCGGACATTTTGGACGATCTCGACGACCGGACATGTCCGGGAAAAAGAGGATGGTTACCCCTACTACTCAGCTTTCTCCTACTACTCAGCTTTCTCCACAGAACAAGAGCCTGCTAGCTTAGCTTCCAAAAAAAAAAAAAACCTGAAACTATGTGTACATTCTGTGAGTGAGATCCCTCTATGGGCGGGTTGAACACATGCGGGACAGCTCCTCCTACTGGCTGTAGTCTTTAGTCTCTGGCCAAAAAATCCTCAGATGACGCAAAATGACGATTTTTGCGTCATCGGAGGATTTTTTTCCAGACAAAAAATACATAAATCTCTCGTCTCAGGGGGATATGAGGGTGGAAAGCACGGTAATTAGAAAATACTACAGGTTTTCTACTAATACAAAGCTTAATGCTAAGTGCTGAAGTATCCCTTTAAATCGAGTTCTCAAATTTAATTGAGGAATCGTGACGGCCCTTGTCAAAACGAAATTGGCCCTTGGCAAATTTAAAAATACACAATTTAAAATTGGTTAACATTTAAATTTAGCAGACATGAGTATAAATAACATTCTGCCTGTATAATTCAGAACCGTGCTGGTCTTTCCATGCATTATTGTGCAGTAATAATGAACGAGGGAAAAATTGTTAAAGCAACACTATGTAACATTTTTTACCTTAAAATAATGTTTCCAAAATGGTTTCAGTGGTTCATCAAGTCGTAACAGCGTGAACGGCACTTCTGCAGTCGCTTTGCGGTCCTTTATCTGCTATAACCACACTATGTAAGATTGCCAGATCGGGTCGCGTTTCTGTAGTTCTAATGAGACATAAGAAAACTACAAATTTGACTTGCTTTACGGCAAGCGTTACAATAGTCATTATTTAGTTTTTCTTCGTTTCTGATGTCGCAATACATCATACTTTCATCAAATCATGCATCATACTCTACCTTGTCTGTGGACATCATTCATTCCGAAGCCGATGCTGGGTGAACAGTGAGCGCGCGTGTGACGGTAGGCTAAATGATGTACGACAGCGGTAATGGACAATTCCGCTTCCAGCCTGTAGGGGGACCGCAGAGGAAAAGTGCCATAGTGTTGCTTTAAATGTTTTGCATAAGCATCACTCATTTCATTTATCTATTTATATAGCACATTTAATGCTTCACAATCATTAAAACACACAAAAATAAGAGTACAGAGAGAGAAATAATAAATAAATTAATTAATGTGCCGTATGAAACTGTTGAGGATCATGTCTTTAATTCCTATTTCTTTGTCCTTCATGTGTCCTTGCGTCTGGGATTGTGCCGGTCTGTTTAATAAGAAATAATAATTGGTGTGAGTCATAAGTAGGACACCTCGCAGCTTTTTTTTAAAAGAAGAGCTTCTGTGTGATGAATACAGAATATTGCTTCTATTATCCATATGCTGCTGTTGAAATCTTCCCGAACTGAATCATTTATACTGAGATTGAGTTCATGGATGTGAAACGGCAGATCCCGCATATTTTACATTCCATGGTTCAAAATTTGATGACTTATTTTGCACAGACCAGGGTTATTATAGGAAACTAAAACCATAAAAAACATATGTTTTTTTCAGCTAGTTGCCAAAGTAACATTTCACATTTCCATTTAATTTCACATAATGTACTAAAAAAACTCAAACTAATAGTGGGGAAAAAAATTAAATGGACTTATAATTTAATAAGTTCATTATTTTTTACTTTTAGCACTTTTATTTTTAACTATTAAAAATGACAAAACCACAAAAAAAAGTTACTAAACCTTTAACTAAAACTAAAAAGAAAACATAAAATATTAAATAACAGTCATTTTCACGAATTAAATATTAAAATAATTATAAAATAAATAAGAATGTTTCTAGTAATAATAATCAAACCCAAATTATAACTTGAGTCATTTATTCATGAATTTAGGAAATGTACCCACTAAACATATGTATGATATTATTAATATTATTATTGCGATAATAATAATATTAATTGTAGTATTATTATTATTATCTTATAATTATTTATATTAATATTATAATAATTATATTATAAATAATGGCTTATTTATTATTACTAATGGTAATATCACTAATGGTTTATTATTATTATTAAAGGTCAGCGTTATTATTAAACCTTGTGTGAATAATAATAATAATAATAATACATTATTATTAAATTATAATAAATGGCACATTTATTATTTACCCATGTGTGATTATTCTTATAAAGGGCAAAATTATTAATAACCCCATGTGTGAATAATAATTATAATAATAAACTATTATTAAGTTATAATAAAGGGCAAAATTATTATTATTAACCCATGTGTGAATATGAGTAACCCGGATCATGTTTGGTCTCCAGACTCACGCTGAAGGAGTCGTGGATGTTTTATGAAGGTCAGTGGATTCAGTCCAACCAGGATCTTCAGGCTGGACTCTGGAGAAACACCTGAGATCTTCTGAGAAACACCTGAGATCTTCTGAGAAACACCTGAGATCTTCTGAGATCTGAGATACACCTGAGATCTTCTGAGATACACCTGAGATCTTCTGAGATCTGAGAAACACCTGAGATCTTCTGAGATACACCTGAGATGATCTGAGATACACCTGAGATCTTCTGAGATCTGAGAAACACCTGAGATCTTCTGAGATACACCTGAGATGATCTGAGATACACCTGAGATCTTCTGAGATCTGAGATACACCTGAGATCTTCTGAGATACACCTGAGATCTTCTGAGAAACACCTGAGATCTTCTGAGATCTGAGAAACACCTGAGATCTTCTGAGATACACATGAGATCTTCTGAGATACACCTGAGATCGTCTGAGAAACACCTGAGATCTTCTGAGAAACACCTGAGATCTTCTGAGAAACACCTGAGATCTTCTGAGATACACCTGAGATCTTCTGAGATACACCTGAGATCTTCTGAGATCTGAGATACACCTGAGATCTTCTGAGATCTGAGAAACACCTGAGATCTTCTGAGATACACCTGAGATGATCTGAGATACACCTGAGATCTTCTGAGATACACCTGAGATCTTCTGAGAAACACCTGAGATCTTCTGAGATCTGAGAAACACCTGATATCTTCTGAGATACACCTGAGATCTTCTGATATACACATGAGATCTTCTGAGATCGTCTGAGAAACACCTGAGATCTTCTGAGATCTGAGATACACCTGAGATCTTCTGAGATCTGAGAAACACCTGAGATCTTCTGAGATACACCTGAGATCTTCTGAGATACACCTGAGAAACACCTGTGAAACACCTGAGATCTTCTGAGATACACCTGAGATCTTCTGAGATCTTCTGAGAAACACCTGAGATCTTCTGAGATCTTCTGCTCCTCAGGACTCGCTATCTCTGTGACACAATGCAGTCGCTTCACTTTTATAAACCGGTTCAACTGAAGGTTGAAGTTGCTCAGATGCAAATGAACCATTCATTATTACACGAGTCCGTTGATTCCTTCCCAGTGTTGACAATCTCACGCCGGAGAACTGGGACTGAGGAAGAGAAACTATGAAGAGTCGGACGATCATGTGAGTGTGTGTGTGTGTGTTGTTCTTCTGAAGGGCTCGTCTATGAACGTCTTTCCCGCACTGTGAGTGTGTGAGTGTGTTTCTGTCATGATGTGATGATCGAATGAATCTGGAGAGTCTCTCACTCTTACAACGAAAGGTTCAGTGGTTCTTGACTCAATGATCTTATGAAATGTCTTAAATGTTTGCATAATACGGTAACACTTTACTTAAAGCATTTAATGTTGTTTATATGTGTCTATGTGGTGTTTTTAATACGCTTGAACTCAAAGCATGTGTAAATTCATAAGTCGACAGCATTGCTGAGTATTTTCTCCTTAAAACTGCAGTGAACCAAAGACAGTCTCAAACACACGCTTTGAAATCGCTGGTGTTTCTGACGTCACAAACTACCTTGTAACCAATCAGATCAACGTGTGATCGTCAACCAGTGGATCTCTGAGCTGAGTGAGTGAGTGGAGGCGGGGCTCATTTGCATATTCATAGATCCACGCATACTAAATGAGGCAAGGGTGTCGAGTTACATTCAAGATATTTTAAGGCATGAAGAAGTTTTTTTTCAAGGAGAAAACTTTAAAATATGTAACTTTGACTTTAAAGCCTTTGTGTGATGCATTATATAGGTATTCATAATGTGCATTATATATTTTCATAAATAATTGTATCCAAAGTTAAAATATAATATTTGCAGATCTGATATTGCTTCTTTGTCATGTGTTTTAATGCTTTCTATGCAATGAATAGATAATGTATTATAACGGTGGGTACAGTTAATCATGAGATCATATAAAGTGCATAATTAATGCATTAAAATACATGATAATGCATTGTATATAAAGGCTTTAATATGCATAATAGGCTATTTAACAGGTTATTTGCATTTTTTCTATAAAATTCATAAAATGTAATTAAAATGAAAAGATATTGAAATAAAACTAAATGATTTAATTAAAACTATATCCATAAGATTATCCCACACTTTAAAAAAAGTTTTTTTTGCAGCGATGCAATAATAGAAGAACCATTTTTATTTCCCAAAGTGAGAAGTTCTTAAAAGGTTTTAGTGACATTTTAATAATCTCGACTAAATAAGATGTTATAGGTTCCATATTTGTAATAGTGGCATGATGGGAAGCGCAATATGAAGCGCCTGTCGGAACCCTTTAATGTTCTATAAAGAACCTTTCGTTCTAAGAGTGTTTCTGTCTGTCAGTCTTTCCGTTCTCATCTGGTTTATAGAGTCGAGCTGCAGAAAGAGTGTGTGTTTTACTGGCACTTCATGAACCAATACGACCTAAACCTCTTTTCATCCTCACAATCGACTCGTTTACTCGCATACATGGTCTTATTGTGAATGATCCATCATTCAGGTTCTCTCAAGGAAATCAAATGTGTGGCAAAAAAAGTAGTAAATTAAAACAGCATGCACTCGAAAAAATGTTTGGTTCTTTCAACCCATGTTTGGGTCAAATATGGACGAACCCAACCGTTTAAAAAATGAATTCAAAATTTTAAAGGGGTGGTATAATGCCCTTTTCCCAAGATGTAAAATAAGTCTCTGATGTCCCCAGAGTGTGTATGTGAAGGTTTAGCTCAAAATACCCCACAGATATTTTTATATAGCATGTTAAAGTCGTCACTTTTTGAGGGTGAGCAAAAACACACCGTTTTGTGTGTCTGTTCCTTTAAATGCAAATGAGCTGCTGCTCCCGGCACAGGGGGCGGAGCTTCAAGAGCTCGTGTCCTTTTACCTCACACACACATGCACTGCAAATTTCAAAAACTTTTGAATGATGGAGAGACTCAAGAAGAAGTGACAACATTTCTGAATGGTTAGTTGCTGAATTTATGTAACTGATGTGTAGTTATCGTCTAGTCATCGATTAGCATATTCTGTCTTGATAATCTATAAATTGCGTTCCCGGGGGCGGAGTTTATGTAAATATTGGGGTTGGTGATGTCACTAACCCGGGAGGAATGTCTTGTAGTTCCTTCCAGCCGTTTGTTGTAGTCCTTTCTTTAAAAGCAAATATCTCCCTTTGCTCTGAACTTTGAGCTGTAACTTTGCAGATGTTGTTTATGATCAAACAGCAACATTACACACTAACTAAAGTTAGAAAAGTCAAATCATAATCACCCACCCCACAAGCGGTTGGTTTTGTCCATATTTGACCCAAACTTGGGTTGAAACAACCCAGCATTTTTTAGAGTGTATCATTTAGACTTTGCTTTTTCACAACGGCTGTATAATGCACCAATGTTCTGATGATAGTTGCATTTATTAATATTAATAACTGGAGTAATCAGTTCTTCCACTAAGCAGTGACTACAGAAACTTGAATCTGCGTTTGATTGACAGCCACTCCAACAGGCTCGTCCAATCAGGATCAGGTTCTAATAACAGCTATAATAACAGCTCATTTGTTTATGAAAGTACATTCAAATTAATAGAAAGAAAGGTATGATTTTCTGAATCATATCAAAGCTGTTATAGAGCAATTATTGAAGCTGCATTATTGATGATATCATCTTCTGATTGAGTTTAATCCCAGAGACGAATCCTTCCAGGGATCCATGATGCTTCACTGAGAAGCACGAGCTGAGAGTGACTGAAGCTGTTACGCACATATCCAAAGGATTTTTATTGTATTACACACACGATTCAAAGGAAATGTACAGTTTTTTAAAGGTGCAGGATGCAAAATTATAATTCACTTAAAATTGTGATTATTTTCTCACCCTCGTGTCCTTCCAAACCCAAGTGTGTATTCAGTCTCAGTGTCGATGTTTGTATGAGAGTCTAAGTGAAAGAAACCAGGTGAATATTGGAAGCGAAATATTCTTTCATAACTTCGCCTAAAATAATAATAATAATAATGTCAGCGCGTGTTTCTTCTGCTGTCGCCTTATTGTGTTGTATGATCGTTTATTTTTAATTTTTTTTAATTTTTAAGAAACCATGCTTTAAGCATAACTCTGATTCAGGCCTTGTGAGTGTGATATTAATGTAGGTGTTATGAATATTGTGCACCGCTGATGTCATTGTCACGTGTTTCATTTGTTGTTGTTGAAGTGCTGAAGTCATGAGGTTTATGTTCACGTTTCAGAAGCTCTTAAAACAACTTGCACTAAAAAAAGAGAGATATAAAAATCCTAATGCTTCTATGACTGATGATCTCACATATGAAATGCACTTTAGCAAGTATGATTTTTAATGTGTGAATTTGCACAGGTTAATCTCACAATCCAGATCATATTTCATTCAAAATTTAAAAAATCAAGTGAATCAATAGCCTATTTTTTTGAACTATTATTATTATTTATTATTATTAAAAGTGTGTGTATATATATAATTATTTATTTTTGGTTTGATTATATATATTAATTATATTTTATGTAATTCTTTAGTTTATATATATAATATCTCAAGTTAAGCATTAAGTATTGTTGTGCGGTCTTTAATAATGAAATACACTTTTTACATTACAGTAAACCGCGAGTACAGTGAAATGTGCTTTATTAAAATAACGTCTCAAAGTAGAAATAATTTTTTTATGTTCCTTTTTTCTCTGTATTTTGCGGTTTAATGTCACCTCGCCATATTTTTGTGAGATTCACCCGTACACTTTGTTCATACTTGACATTTGCTGTTATTAAAATGAGTTCAGGCAGAATGAAAGACACATGAATTCACGTCATAAAATAAAATACATGCGATTTGTAGGTTTTATTTTCACAATTTCCTGCAATAAAACATCATGGGATATGAAATCTATTACTGTTCAGTGTTTAAACATCAAAATGCATATTTTTATGTATCCATATGCGACTTTCTGGAATATTTTACCAAAGCTTACAAACATGAGATTCACAAAATTTCACTTTAAATCAGCCTTTATAAGAATTATGCATCATCACTGAATTATGAATTATGGCATTAACAAATTTATGTTGTCACTCCGACAATGAATATGTTCAATGTTTTTTCTTACAGAAGTCATTTAATGTGCTTTATTTTGTAGACTTCAGTCATTATTACCCATGAGCCTCTTTCTCTGAGCCAATTCACATGCAATAACTGGTAAACATACCAACACTTGTTGTTGTTGTTGTTGTTGTTTTTCTCTGTGATGGAAAAAGTAAAGCCTCAATCGTCCTGTCTGAATATTCCATATAAACATTTGCAATAATGCTAATAAAGACATGTACTGTTTCTTTAAGACGCGTGTCCTCTGTTGCTCAGTCTGCACGGCGCTCGCTCTCTGTGTAATTCATTCGCAATAAAAGTGATTGTTTTTCATGCGACTTTTTGAGTTCTTCATACTTCACTTTGACCAAATGTATTTTTCAACCTAGTGATGTTTAATATTTAATCAAAAACGAAATGTGTTGAAAAAATATTACAGTAAATGGCTAATATGAGCCAATAAATGCTCCTCTGCTGCCATCTAATGATTATACTGATCATTTATTTTATTTATAAATAAATAAAAGTGTTTTCTATCAGATGTTGTCATTAGCGGCGCTCCTGTATGAAGAGTTCAGATGTGACCGCTTGACGCGACTCGATTTATTTCATTTATTCGTTCATTTACACAAGTGGCGACATTAACAAATAAAGCAGCAGTAATAAATATCATGTTTAAAATGCGTGTAAAGCTGCTTATTCCTCCATTTAAAGAGATACTTAATATAAACCAAAAATAAATTAATATATACCTTAAAATAACCTATAAACCTTAATATAAACCCAAAAATAAACATTTCACTTTCATTTATTCCCTCATGTTGTACCAAACCAAATGTTATTTTCTTTCATCTTTAAAACAAACTCCAATTATATTTTTGTTTACAAACATTAATATTTAAATTAATATTTTTGCAAACCTCTAAAAATAATTTAAAAACAATGATAAAAAAAAAGGTTGCCAGAACTTTACCGTAATAAAACAAAATACAGTAACAACAGTTTTACAGCCTGGACTTAAATGTAATAGAACAATATATATTTCATTAAATTAAATAATGTAAATATACCAAAACTAAATAAAACTACTTTAAAAACACAGATGATAAAGAGAAACCAACGTAGTCATTTCCACAATCTGAGATAAATATCAATATATAGACACAAATATATGGTAACACACAATAGTAAAATAATGCAACAAACATCCATTAAACAACATACAACCCTAATGTACATAACTGGAGAAAATATGTTTCTTGCCGGATATAGCATTTTCCAAAAACGGTATGTTTAACAATATTTCACTGTAAAATTACATGAAATGTCTCAGATTTATACAGTTTAACAGAGTACGGTAACTTACCTGTTACAGATTTTTACCATAAATAAAAGAAGAACCATTAAAGTATCCCAGCAATAATCCATAAACAGTATTTTCCAGTGCTTTTATGGTTCATATTTGAAGGTTGACCATATAAATCATCATCAACATTCTGACTGACGTTTGTGTTTCACAGGAGACAGAAAGACATGCAGGTTTGTAATTTCATTTAGTCTGCGTATTGTGTATTATTGTGCATTGTTTATTATTGTGCATTGTTTATTCATATTGTCCCTTCAATATTCATTGTCTTATTATGTTACTGTTTCTAATGCCCTTCATCTTTCTTGAGAGGAATGGACAAAATAAGAATAGCATTGAACTGTAGTAAAGTACGGCTGAAAAAAAGATCTTGAATCTAATGAATAAAAGTGTGTAAATAATGGCAAAATGTTAATTTTTGGGCTGAATTGACCGTTCGCAAAGACATGCCCCCTTTAGTTACTGTTGCTATGTCCGACAAGCCATGCCACTCTCTCACACACACACACACACACACACACACACGTTCTCACGCGGTGAAACACACATCGCGGAGCAGAGAGGACACTGACAATGCGCTGATACACAGGACAGACCCGGTTACTTTTGATATGAAACAAAGTCTCAACTTTCAAATTTGGTAATTTTCTAAAGAAATTTACACAATAAATGCCGTTTTGTGTCTCTTTAATGTGTCTGACAGATCGCTTAGTTAAAGCGGCTCGTGAACCGATCATCTCTTCCTTCTAGTTCATTTATAGCATCAAATAAACATGAATGAACATCAGAAGGAATGTTGTTTTAACCGCGGAAAGACGCCAGTAACGTTACACTCCGTTATTCAAGTTCAAATCCCCCAACGTTACTCAGGCCCTGTCCCAAATGGCACACTTCATGTGGACTTTTGGTCTCGTGGACTTAAATTGCGCGTGCTCGTCGAGTCTACGAGTTCGTATGCCGTCCCATTCAGCATTTGAAGTGTGCTCAGCAGCGCCCCCTTTGTTCCCTTGAAGCCCGCATAGACGCAGGCTCCACACACTTTAAAGGAGCCGTATGTAAGATTGTGGCCAAAACTGGTACTGCAATCACTTTCAAATGACTGTAGAGCGGTGTATCCCCTCCCCCTCCCCCCTGACTCCAGGTTGCCAGATAGGCTGCAGGATCCAGCAGGAACATCGGCTGCTACAAGGAGCTTCCAATGGCAAGTGACGAGTCCTACACAGTACGTTTTTTTTCGGACTTTGTCACGACGTATTTCGGATTCATAACGAGGTCTTTTAGGTTTCGTAACGTTAGACATTTTTTATCCGACACGTTTGTAGCTGCAGCTGTGGTAACTAGAGCAGATCTGGCAACCCGGATGCCGAAACACTACTGACTTCGTGATTGGTAGATAGCTGGAGGGTGGAGCATCAGGCCAAAACACAACATGACATCATCAACATCAGTTGAGGGCTGCAACTTCACTTTTAAATGACAATATCCTGGCCGGACTACTGTTGTCAGTGATATAAGTATTTGAAATGAACATGATTTCTTAATGTCTAGTGACATATCAGGGCCATTTTATGATTAATTGAAATACATTTCTTACATACAGCTCCTTTAACTACCCAGGAATCCTTGCGAAAGGCCAATCAGACGACGGATGGGAGGAGATTTCGCTCACGGACAATTGTTGACATGGCTGAGAAGAAAATATTACGTTTTTTATGACCTAGATGTACATTTTACCAGTCGTAACCCAGTTTATACAAACATTATGGTCATCGAGCAGTGGTTGAGGTCTCAGACATAATAATAGCGTGTTGAATAATACGATTGCATTATGATTCATTAAATCAACAGAACCGGATGTCAGGGCTTTACTGAGTCATATATAAACACAGTATGAATATTGAAACCTGTAAATTCATCTGAAACTCATGCACATTTTCATTATGTGTTAAAATTGTAATCTTAGTTCAAATGGAACATTATGTATTATTATGTACAACTGTATACATCATTTAAATAAGCATGATGTATCTATTGTCTAATGCCCAGGTGGCATACACAATATCAAAGTATAGAACTGTAAAAGCCGGCTGTGTAGTGGACATGGAGAGCAAAAATGTGATTTCTCCTGTCCAACAACAACCAGACCGTTATTTCCGGCGAGACGATCGAGTCTGTCCCAAAAATACCTCTCAATGCGCCCTCGTGGACTCGCGCCAAGGGCCCTATAGGTCTGCACTACATGACGTCACCAAAGTGTGGACTCTGAGGAAGTCCACAAGTCCGGAGTGTGCCATTCGGGACAGGGCTTATCTCTCCTGACTGCTTTGTCGGACAAAAATGGCGGATTTGGCGGATGGCGGCTTATGATTGGTCAGATCACCTGTCAATCAAACTCCATGCGAAGGGTCAATTCTGTCTTTAAGATGTTGTTTTTCCTCTAAAGAGATATTCTCTGTGTGTGTGTGTGTGTGTGTGTGTGTGTGTTTGATGATTCTGTCAGTGTTTGCAGGCCTTGGGCCGATGCCTGTAAATGTCAATCCCATGACCTCCAGGCTTCGGCGTGTCACAGATTCTCTATCTCTCTCCGTGTGTGTGTGTGTGTGTGTGTTTGGTTGCAGGACGACGCCGTCGGCTCACTGTGTCTGTCTGACGTTATTTATGTCTCATGCTGTGAGAGACTGTCTGATGTTTCTTCCAAAACCCAGATGATGACGACTGGAAGATGAATATCGCTCGGTTTCTCTCAAAGCAAATCTCTCGTTTTGCTTTTACAGGTTAAAAATCTGTGTGTGATAACCATGGTGCCGGTTGAATAGTCTGATCCGAAATAGATTTGATGCTTTTTTACCAACAGTAACACAATGAAAAACAAACAAATCAGGTAAAAACGCGGGAAACCTTTAATATTCTCACCTTACAAAAAACGTGATTTTTAAATCAATTGTTTTTCCACACTGTTTTGTTTAAAATGTTTAAAGTCCCCCTGTGGTGGAAAATCCAGCTTTTAATGTTGTTTATGTGTCTATATGGTGTTTTTAATATGCTTTAAGACAAACCATGTGTAAGTTCATAAGTCGACAGCATTGCTGAGTATTTCCTCCTTAAAACTGCAGTGAACCAAAGACAGTCTCAAAAACACGCTTTGAAATCGCTGGTGTTTCTGACGTCACACACTACCTTGTAACCAATCAGATCAACGTGTGATCGTCAACCAGTGGATCTCTGAGCTGAGTGAGTGAGTGGAGGCGGGGCTCATTTGCATATTCATAGACCCGCGCATACTAAATGAGGCGAGGGTGTCAAGTTACAGTCAAGATATTTTAAGTAATAATTTTGACTTTTTATGTCAATTTTCTTTTTAAGTCATTTTTTTTTACTTTTTAAGTCAAATTTTTAAGTAATAAGCTTGTTATAATTTTGACTTTTGAAGTAATAATTTCGTTTTTTTTGTCAATTTTGACTTCTTAAGTCATGACTTTTTAAGGAATAGTGTTTACTTTTTATCTCATAAATTCGGCTTGAATTTTGACTTTTTGTATCATAATTTTGTTTTGACTTTTTAAGTAATAATTTAAAAAAAATTGTCAAATTTGACTTTAGTCATGACATTTTAAGGAATAATTTAGATTTTATGTCATCATTTTGCCAATGGCAGATATTTGTTCTTGTTTTAAGCATAAACTCACTTCATTTTGATTCACATTTCAGAAAATATATTATTATAATCAGTCATTTTCCTTCTCCCGTAAATTTATGATTTAATAATGTTTAGATATTTGTACTGTAAAACAAGATATACATATATTCAAGATTTAGATGTAGATAGTTTCTGCGTCAGTTTTCTGGTCACCATCACTAACCTAAAGATGCATTTAAACAATAAGAGACATTTGCTGAAATAATAATGAGAAACACAGAAGCTTCCCGTTTAGTATTCACACACACACACACGCACGCACGCACGCACACGCACGCACGCACGCACACGCACGCACGCACACACGCACACACACACACACACACACACACACACACTGAATGAGTGTTTCACACAGCCAGGTTAATTACAGTCGTAATCAAGCATGCAATGAATACTCCATGAGCAAAGGCATGACTAATGGAGTTCAGATGAATGTCACACAATATGATCTGACTCAATCTGTCTTTCTTCATTCTTTAACTCATGCATGGGATCACTTTCCACACACAGTCAAAGATTTTTTTTAAATAAAAAAATGCAGTAAAAATCTGAAATATTATTATAATGTAAATCATCTGTTTTCTATGTGAATATACAGTAAAGTGTAATGTATTCCTGTGATCAAAGCTGAATTTTCAGCATCATTACTCCAGTCTTCAGTGTCACATGATCCTTCACAAATCATTCTAATATGAGGATTTGATGCTCGATTATTATTGGAGCTCAGCTCAATTGTTAATAATGGTTCTTATTAATATCAGTGTTGAAAACAGGTTTTGCTGCTTATAAGATTATTGGAAACCATATATTGTATATATAAGGGGTTTCCACTAAAAAATGTCATACTTAAAATGTCATATGATGACTTAAAAACTCAAAATTGTGACTTAAAATTTTAAAATGGACCAAAGTCAGAATTATTACTTAAAAAGTCCAAACTGACTTAAAAAGTCAAAATTATGACAAAAAGTTAAACCTATTTCTTAAAGATTTCTCATATAACCTCAGAAGACCAATCCTCAAAATGATGAACTCCATTATTGACAGAAGATGCTCTTCAGAAGATTGAATATAATTATCTTTCTTGATTAAAATTCATTCTAAATGTAGAAGAATAGCAGAGTTCACACCAGCTATAACAATAACAATACAGACGAATGATATCGCTGGAATCACTTTCACTGTGGTTTTGTTTCATCTGATGAATGATAAAAACATTGAGTGTGAGCATTTAGTATATTAATTGCTTAAATGATAATAAACAGACCGTTTTTGTCCATTGGTGTGAATGTGGCCTTTATAATGACTATAATAACATATGATAAATCTTCCACACACTTAAAAACGTGGCACGTGTTTCCCGGCTCTGTCCGTCCTCTTAGAGCATGTGCAGATGTACTTCAGTTTCTTCTCTGTCTGTGGATTATGAGTGGGATTATATGTCAGCTCATCTCATCCTCACCCATGATGGATATTAGCTCAGTTTACATCACTGCTGTGGAAGCCCATTTCTGCCACATAAGAAACTCATTTCTTTAGTAAATCTTAATTATGACATAATTATGACATACTAAATCAGATGAGATTAAATTTAGGATTTATTACATTTATTAGATTAAAAAAAGTAGAAATTATGAAATTATAATTATGACTTTTTTGTTACAATGTTACAATACTTTTGTTTTTTTTTGTGTCAAAATGTTTTGTTTTTTTAAGTCATCATTTTATCTTTTTAAGAAATAAGTTTGACTTTTTGTCATGATTTTGACTTCTCATTATCTCATAATTTCGGCTTGAATTTCGACTTTTTATGTTTTTTTTTTTTTTTGTCAATTATGACTTTTTAAGAAATAAGTTTAACTTTTTGTTTAAGTCATATTTTTTTTCTTTTTAAGCCAAATTTTTAAGTAATAAGTTTGTTATAATTTTGACTTTTGAAGTAATAATTTCGTTTTTTATGTCATAATTTGGACTTTTTAAGTCATACTTTTGGTTTAGTAAGTCAATTTCAACTTTGTCATAATAGACTTTTTAAGTCATTTTTATTTTTCAAGTCTTTTTTTGGTCAATTTTGACTTCTTAAGTCATAACTTTTTAAGTAATAATGTTTACTTTTTATCTCATAAATTCGGCTTGAAATTCGACTTTTTATGTCATAATTTTGTTTTGACTTTTTAAGTAATAATTAAAAAATGTTGTAAATTTTGACTTTAGTCATGACATTTTAAGGTATAATTTAGACTTTGTCAATTTTGACTGTCATAACTTTTTAAGTAATAATTTATAATTTCATGTCATCATTTTGACTTTTTAAGTAATAATTTGGATTTTTTATGTAATAATTTGGATTTAGTATGTCAATTTCAACTTTGTATGTCATGAAGTTTAATGCAGGTCAAGCTTAATATATAAACTTGTGTGATAATTAAATTAGTTAAAATAATTTTTTTTGCTGCAATATAAGTCATGACAATTAAAAATATGATTTTTTAAATCATATTTTTGCCTTTTTATGTGCATGATTTATATCATTGCAAAAAAAAAAAAAAACGATATTATCGCACAACTCTATACATTAATTTTGACATCACACTTTATCTGCATACATACAGTAAACTCATGTAAAGCAATAGCCTATGTATTTTAGCATATCACCTGATTTTTTTTTTTATTTACAAAATGTAACTATATTATCGCCCAGCTCTATCTATAAAGTTGGATCTATAAAAAAGTTCAACTTTATCTGCATACATGCTTGCATAAAGCGATATTGAATAATCTCATCTGCTCGACTGCTCTAATCTGCTAAATGCGACTATAAGGCATAAAGATATTATAAACATTAACGTCATGATTTCTGTAAAGCTGCTTTGAAACAATTCTTATTGTGCAAAATGCTATATAACTAAATTTGACTTGAGTGAGTAAATTATTTTTTTCTTCTTCAAAATTTCTGGTTGAATAAACTCTTCAACAGAATCTTACGAAACTGTGGATGAAAGTGTGTAGATTGACGTTCCTAATGAGTTTGTGTCTCCAGATGGAGGTTCATTTGTGTCTTGACTGGACCTGTGACATGACGATACTAACATCCCGAGGCGTCCTCAAGCCACAGCTGAGACACTCCATCAAACACACACATCAAGTTCAGTACAAAAGACAATCTGTGGAGTCGCCCGCTCCACTCTGAACACGAGCAGAGAGCCGGAGGCGCAGAGACTCACACAGGAATGTTCCACTAGAAAATATATCAGCCCTGGGCCAACCACCCCTTCCTGCCCCTGCACACACACACACACACACACACACACGCGCACACACACACACACACACACACACACACACACACACACACACACACACACACACACACACACACACACACACACACACACACACACACACACACACACACACACACACACACACACACACACACACACACACACACACACACACACACACACACACACACACTTTATCAAAAAACAAACTGAAAAATGGACACACACTCAAAAATGGAGTGAAACCTTCACACATCCACAGATAAACAAATGAAAACACACACATATAACATGCATAACACCATGTTCAGGTTTGACTGTAATGTTGTGACATAATTGCAAAAAAAAGTTAAATTGTTCTTATAATACTGATTTTATAATGTCTAAACACAAATCTAAATGAAAAACTGGGGTTTATGAGTCATTGAGTAATCCTCTGCTGCCATCTACTGGCTATAGTTAAACAAATCATGATATTTTCATTTTAAAAGTGTTTGTTTTCCAGTAGATGGCAGCAATCTTCTCTATTTTATTATTAATTTCAGTTTGTGTTGATTAATAACTTCTCCCGTTCTCCACTGGAAGAGCTGAGGTGAGGTAAACCAACACACTCCTGGTTTCTTCTGAGGGAAAGAGAGTAAAGTACTTCTCCGGGCACCACTTATTAAAGGAGCTATATGTAAGAATTTTTTCATGTTTTAATTGCTTTTTCATTGCCAATGTGTGAGAAGCTTGTAACGAAACATAAAAAACAAGACTTTTGTTCTCGTTTAATTGTTAACGTTTACTCTCTCGCTCCTGAGAGTCTCTTCTGATCAATAACACATGAAACTAATGCAGGATAATGCAGGAAGAGCCATTCTGTACTGTAATGTCACGGATTCATTCAAACTATAGTCAGATCTATATAGTCTCAAATATACTGTATAATCAAACTCTCATAAGTGTAACTGTAATGATCTCATCTGTCGACATGATGCCGGTGAATCTCAGATCTCCTGCAAACATCCACATCTCTATGATCGGATGCTTTCTCATGTTTGTTGTGTTTATTCTGTTATTGAGAGGAACCCGGAGCACATATTTACATATTCATCTAAACGTGGACGACGTCTGGATGTGCGTTAAAGTAAAGGTACAGTATTTACAACTTCTTTTTACTTTTAAGCAAAGAACAAAAAAGTATTTAGCCATTATTATATCAGTCCTTGAATCAATCAGTCTCTTATTCATCTCTTAAATACGGCGATATGTTTCGGACTGCAGTTCATTTAACGGCCACCGGTGTCGCTATAACAAAGGTTTCTGAATTCTACATATAACCCTTTAAATTAAGTTTATTTTCCTGACCACACTGGGAGATATTTGTTCTTATTTTAAGCATAAACACTTCATTCTGATACATTTTTCAGAAAACAAGGCTAAATATCTTAAATAATTTTACTTTTCAAAGATTTTTTTTTTTTTTTTTTTTTCACGTAATGTCTGGTACCTTTTAATTGAATCTGAATATCTTTATATGTGTGACTGTATACCTGAATGTTTGTACACTATGTGTAATTTGATGTTGCCTTGCACCTTTCGCCTGAGGAAGAAATACTGTGGAAGAACATCATTTTTGCAGAAAGTCTCAGAAAGGCAGAATATACCTGTGTCTCTGATTAGTCTTTATGAATCTGATGAATCTTCTCACACTGTATGAATTAAACTTATCATCTAAGTTTAGAAAAGCTGTTTCTCTTTCTCTTCTCTGGTCAGAGCCGCAGAAATAGTGAATCATTTATACTCTCACACACACACACACACACACACACACACACACACACACACACACACACACACACACACACACACACACACACACACACACACACACACACACACACACACACACACACACACACACACCTGCTATTTTTCCTCCGTTTCATGTGGATCAGGACGTTCAAGGTAATAGAAACTCTGAATCATTTATACCAGAGAACTTAAAGTGTATGACACTGAAAATAAATCCTCATCCTGAGGACAATCTGCTGCTCCCAATGGAGTTATCAGTGTTTCTCCACGCTCTCCTGCAATTCCCAAGAGGAAATAAAAACACAAATCAGTCTGTCATATATACGATTATATAGACTTGGCAACACTTTACGATGTTTCATTTCTTAACTTCAATACTTCTACAGCATTTATTAATGTATGCATCTTACACCATGTTCAGGTTTGACTGTAATAATTGACATAATTGCAAAAAAGATGTTTTACTTAAGCACAACATTTTTCTTGTTATAATAATGATTTTATAAAGTCTAAACATAAATCTATATGAAAAACTCTGAGTACTCCACTGCTGCCATCTAGTGGCTGTACTTAGAAATTCATGTTATTTTAAATTTACAAATGTTTTCTATGGTCGCAGAGGGTGTGTTTTCTTGATGAATATTTGTCACCTTTTTGTTGTTGTTGTTTGTTATGTTTTATAAATGTTGTGTAATACGTTATAAGCATCAATAAGTTGATACTTATTTGGGAATTTTATATTTGATTTGCATGTTAATTCGGCAATAGTGACACATACTGGAGAAAATGAGTAACATAAGACGTACACGGTCATGTGATTGGATTATTTGCGTGAACACCGAAAACCAGAGAAACACGAGGTGAGAGGTGTAAAATTGAGAAGTGTGTTTGATCAGAAAGTGTCTCCTGAATCCTGATTGGAAAACACACGGGTATGTTTGCATATATCTTGGTTATCGTTTATTTATAATTTAAGGTACTGTGTGTATTGATTTCAGTTTAATAAGCTATATATATATCGAACGACGTCATGGCAAAATCACTTCATCACGAATTTGATTGTAATTTTGGTTTATTTTCAGTTTTTTCACGGTGTCCATTTGATGTTTGTGATGGTGATTGTCCTGATTCTTGAGAGGAATACATTAAATATGAAGACATTGACGGCGGAAGTGTGGTTTTACTGGTTTGGTGAACACAGGAGCCGATATACTCTGGTTAGTAACGTTCAGATATTTGTACTGGGAAACGTCAAAGATTGGCTACTCATTTTAGCAGTGTATATTATAGGAGAAACAATGAATAGACTAAAATAAACTCTATTTAAATAAACATGGGACAAAGTATGAAACATTTATTGCTGTTTCACATACTGTATTCCCCAAATACTATCCAGTAGCACTAGTGAACTCTTCTCCATCCCAAACACGTCTTTCTCTGAATCCTTTAAGAGTAAATCCGTCCCACATGTTAATCTTTGGCTGTCATCGGTAACAAAGACGGGAGTATTTTGGGTCTGGCCTTTTTGCTAAAGGATGAGATGTAAGAGCATCAGTCTCACATTTGAGACGCATTAAATTAACCTTTCAACTGGAGGAGATGCTCTCTCTCTCTCTCTCTCTCTCTCTCTCTCTCTCTCTCTCTCTCTCTCTCTCTCTCTCATCCGAAAGCCTCAGATTATCAGCGAACAGAGAGACACGAGTCTCTGGAAAGACTTTAACACTCTTTAACACTCAAGAGAAAAGTAGAATTAAGAAGTTCCAGAGTCTTTTATTTCAGCAATAGAGAGACTCACATCAGTTCATCTGAATGACTATAACTGGCTCAAATCTGACATGAAACATGAAGACTTCAGGACACTCTTTCATACTGTATATGAGGGAAAAATCTGATATTTCCCTGGTTTTTGACAGAAACTACAGAACATGCATGATTTACCCTCGACAGAAAGGTGTCAGAGTTATTTTAGTATCATTGACCTACTATTATGTGTTAATATTAGCCTAAGTATTATACTTTATTTTTAGACTTTGTTTTTACATTAGTTTTGAAATTGTAGTAATTTTACTGTGTTTTTGTCTTTTTTATTTTACAATTTTTTTAAATGTCTAATATTAATTTTATTTTATTTGATTAATTGTAGTTTATTTTAGTTTTAGTTATTTTGTACTTCAACTTATGAGGAATTTTGCCTTGGTAACTACACACACACACACACACACACACACATATATATATATATATATATATATATTGATGTTTAAGAAAATAGTAAAGTATTTACTTTTTTTTATTTATTAATTTTAGTTTATTCAGTTTTAGTCATTTTAGGACTTGTAGGAAATGTTGCCTTGAAAACTAGTTGAAATAAGTTTAATATTTTATTTCAAACAACAAAACAGTTTTTAATGGTTTTACTTTTAATTAACAATAATAAACTTGATTATTTTTAAAAACGACACTGAAAAAAACTGTTTACTTTAAAAAAATACTAATACTAATACAAAAACCTGCAAGTAACGCACTTCAAATAAACGTGAAATTTTGAAGTAGAAACCCTAAAATAGTATTTTCTTGTTAAACGTACTGCCATAACTTATTTTTACATATATCTTTTTTTCAATGGGTTGAATGTAGACAAAAGAGTTCTTTATGAAAGATGAGGGATGTCATCAGAGTATATCAAATAAAAGCTCAGCTGCTGATGAAGCGTGTCACAAACACCATCACATGTGGGAACACTGGTGTTTTACTGGCCTTCATTCCCCCCGCAGACACACACACACACACACACACACACACACACACACACACACACACACACACACACACACACACACACACACACACACATCATGACTCTCATGTGATCCGGACAGACGGACATCTGTTATTCATCCCACTTTAAAAACACATCAAAAACTGCTTGTTCTCATAAAACGCCTCCAACGGGAACATCATTACATTGATCATTACTCATAATCATCAACCTTTTATAATCAACATTTAAATTCATAAGTCCAAAAACTTGTCAGGCGATCAATTATGACAAAAACACCTCAAGCATAATACTAATATGTTAATCAAATCAAAAGCACAAATAGTGAGCTCCCTACCTAGGCAGTGTTTTAAGGTGTGTTATGACATTTCATGCTCTTAATTATTATAATTATGTTTATAATTACAGAATCACTTGAATCTTTTGTAGAGACAAAAATTCCAGAATTTATTTAATATTAAAGTCCATGTTGTCAATCATTTTATCTCTTAAAACTCATCTTTGATCACCAAAATGACATATTTAAATATTTATTCTTAATGTATTAAAATATCTTGAATGTAACTCGACACCCTCGCCTCATTTAGTATGCGCAGTTCTATGAATATGCAAATGAGCCCCGCCTCCACTCACTCACTCAGCTCAGAGATCCACTGGTTGACGATCACACGTTGATCTGATTGGTTACAAGGTAGTTTGTGACGTCAGAAACACCAGCGATTTCAAAGTGTGTGTTTGAGACTGTCTTTGGTTCACTGCCAGTTTTAAGGAGGAAATACTCAGCAATGGTGTCGACTTATGAACTTACACATGGTTTGTCTTAAAGCATATTAAAAACACCATATAGACACATAAACAACATTAAAAGCTGGATTTTCAACACAATCTTTTATTATGAATATTTGAAAATATTTTGTATGAATTCACCGGGTTTCACTTGAAATCCGGGTTGTGAAATTCAGATTATCATGATTTAATTAGTGGATTCCAGGTCTCAATATTCAGGGCTAAAAAATTTGAGAGTGAAAAAAAAAAAAAAAATTTGTCTTAGAAGCTATTTTCACACAGTAAATAACAAAATAAAAAGAGGCAAGTAACAAATCAAATAAAATTTTCTTGAAAAAAAAACTGAAATAGTATTTTCATGTAAATTTTATTTACAACTTGGAAAAGTCATTTGTTACAGTGTAACTGATGATGTGACACTATAAGAGTAAATCAACAGAGTAAAAGTTCATCCATGACCTCTTACCTGAACACAGGTAATCACGGTAAACAAAGGTAAAACACAGTAAATATGAACACTGGTAAAACACAGTAAAACACAGTAAATATGAACACTGGTAAAACACAGTAAAACACGGTAAATATGAACACTGGTAAAACACAGTAAAACACAGTAAATGTGAACACTGGTAAAACACAGTAAAACACAGTAAATATGAACACTGGTAAAACACAGTAAAACACAGTAAATATGAACACTGGTAAAACACAGTAAAACACAGTAAATGTGAACACTGGTAAAACACAGTAAAACACAGTAAATGTGAACACTGGTAAAACACAGTAAAACACGGTAAATATGAACACGGGTAAAACACGGTAAATAGGAACACGGGTAAAACACAGTAAATATGAACACGGGTAAAACACGGTAAATAGGAACACGGGTAAAACACAGTAAATATGAACACGGGTAAAACACGGTAACTAACGAACACAGGTATGATGTCATTGATCAGTTAAGCACGTTCAGTGGCCTGAAAACAGACGCTGTGCTTCATCTAATCTTCTCCAGTAAAAGTTTCTGGATATCAGCACTGGTTTATTTGCAGGCCAGGACGGCGTCGTAGATCTTGCCGGTGTTGTGGATCTGGACTCGGGAGAATCCGGCATCGGTGAGCAAGCGTGTGTAATCCGAACCCTTGCGCTCGCGACCCTCCGTCTGAACCAGCATGTTGAGCGAGTAAAGCTGAGCCGTCAGCGGACCGCTGTTATCTTCATGAAGAAGAGCTTCCACTAACAGCACACCTCCACCTGTACATCAGCACACAACACTCTCTCAATGCAGATTATTATTGTTTCATTAGTTCAGAATGTGAAATTCAGCTCTCAATGTTCAATACTCTGGGATTAAAGCGTATGACAAACTCATACATGCAAATGTACTTTGTATTTTGATCAAGAACTTGAATGTATTAGTGCGTAAACTGCTAATATAAATAAATGCACAATTTTTAAAAATGCATATTCATAATTCATGCATATTCATAATTAATGCATTATGCATATTCATAATTCATGCAGAAAACTCCAATAAACATATATTAGTGGACTGCACTGTTTTTAATGTCAATAGACAACGTTTTTATTCAGAGAAATTCATTTAAGAATGTTTTTTAGAATTTTTGTCATAACTATTTTAAAGACATTTAAGATTAATACATTTCTTTATTCACTTTGGTTTCGCCATGAAGATTATTAACACATATGAAGAAGAAGAGCCTCTGCCTGCACATCAGCACCATCCTCTCTCAAGACTCTCAATGCAGATTATTATTAATATTTAATCAGAGGATTTCAGGTCTCAGTATTCATATGAAGTAGAAGTGCTGTAAAGTCTACTTATAAATGCTAGAACCAAAGCCTAACAGACTTACCCAAACTTTTACATTTTAACAATTAAAAATATTTTATTTTTATACCAAAATGAGGACGTTCCCTAAAAGAGGTTTTTAGTTACTGTAATTGAATGGAACAATCGACCACGATCTCTACGTCTGTCATTATTTAGCATGTGTGTGTGGTGAAGTGTGCCATTATTTAGCACGTGTGTGTGGTGAAGTGTGCCTTTAAGAGCTGAAAGTGAAAGCCTCATATTGTTGTCAGCGGATGAATTATATAACGAGCTTCTGGCGTTTGTGCGGGTGTTGTTCAGCGAGTTTTGTTTTCTTGACATTTGCTCATCTTTTTTATAGAGTCAAGAAGCAGCAGCCCTTCAGACATCGACACACACACACACACACACACACACACACACACACACACACACCGTGTCAACAGATGAACAGGTGTGTATAACACAGAACAACAGTGAACAGACACTTTCCCAGAAGCCTTTGCTTCAGACTCATTTCTCCTGTTCATTTTCTCCACAGAAATTCTTCATCATATTTATTTCTGCTCCACGAACTAAACCAGTTACAGATCAATCAATGAGTCCTTCACATCTTTAATGAGGCCATGAACTACTATCCCATAATGCACTGCAAATCGAGTAATTGAACTATTGACTTAAAGTCAATAAGTATAAGAATACATTATAAGATATACAGTATGAGGTTCATCCAAAAATACTGAAACAAACACAATTACATTACCGTTTAAAAGTTTGGCGTGTGTAAGATGTTATTTAAACCTTTAAAAACTTTTTTTTTAATTAATCCTTTTATTCTGCAAGGAAACAATAAATAGATCAACAATGAAAGTAAAGGCATTTATAATGTTAATTTTTTTTTTTTACTTTGTACATTATACGTTGTATATAATATACATTTTACTATGTATTCATATAGAAAACAGCTTTTTTAAATTCTAATAATATTTCAGTTTTCACTTTGAGTGAGAAAGTGAGAGTGAGAGAGTGAAAGAGTGAGTGAGTGAGAGAGTGAGTGAAAGAGTGAGTGAGTGAGAGAGAGTGAATGAGTGAGAGAGCGAGTGAGAGAGAGCGTGAGTGAGAGTGAAAGAGTGAGTGAGAGAGTGAGTGAGTGACCGAGTGAGAGAGTGAGAGAGAGAGAGACTGAGTGAGAGAGAGAGTGAGAGAGTGAGTGAGAGAGTGAGTGAGTGAGAGAGAGAGACTGAGTGAGAGTGAGAGAGTGAGTGAGTGAGTGAGTGAGTGAGTGAGTGAGAGAGAGTGAAAGAGTGAGTGAGAGAGTGAGTGAGTGACCGAGTGAGTGAGAGAGAGAGTGAGTGAGAGAGTGAGTGAGAGAGACTGAGTGAGAGAGTGAGTGAGTGAATGAGTGAGAGAGTGAGTGAGAGAGTGAGTGAGTGAGAGAGAGAGAGTGAGTGAGAGAGAGAGAGAGAGAGTGAGTAAGTAAGAGAGAGAGTGAGTGAGACAGAGACAGAGAGAGAGAGAGAGAGAGAGAGAGAGAGAGAGTGTGTGTGATCAGCAGCTCCACACTCCTCTGGTCAGTCTGTGTGTGTGTGTGTGTGTGTGTGTGTGTGTGTGTGTGTGTACCTGCTCTACAGGACTGGTGTATCTTGATCAGCAGCTCCACACTCCTCTGGTCCGTCCAGTCATGCAGAATCCGGGCCAGAATATAGAGATCGGCCGGCGGGAGAGCGTCCTTGAAGAAGTCGCCTGTCAGAGAGACACACACACACACACACACACACACACACACACACACACACACACACACACACACACACACACACACACGTCTGACAACAGTTGAAGAGGTGTGTCTCCTTTATTTAAACAAAGTCCCCCAAACATGCATACAAACATTCTGAAGTAATCATAGCTCATGTTTTCCAGCACAAATGAGAAAAATAAACTTAATTCAAAGGGAAAATAAATATACATTTTCTGTACCCATCGGCTGATATTTGTTCTTGTTTTAAGCAAAAAAAAACTTAATTTTGATAAATTTTTCACAAATCAAGTCTTAATATCTTCAGTCATTTTGCTTCTCCAGTAAATGTATCAGACAGTTTCTGGTACCATTGACTTCCATAGTAGGAAAAAATATATACTATGGAAGTCAATGGTACCAGAAACTGTCTGGTTACTGACATTCTTCTAAATATCTTCCTTTCTGTTCAGCAGAAGAAAGAAATTCATACAGGTTTGAAACAACATGAGGGTGAGTATATGATGACAGAATTTTCATTTTAAAGTGGAGTATCCCTTTAAAACCAGACCATTATCAGTAGTAACTGAGTTATGGTCTGGCAAAGCTTCATTAATAACTCATTTCCAAAGGGGCGTCACCAACGGACGTCGCTCAAATGCCTCTGGGCGCAATTGGATAGACCTAAAACCAATCAGAGCGATCGTCATCGTGTAAAGCCCGCCTCAATGTTTCTGATTGGTGCCTTGATTTCGACGGATTAGAAATGGGCTTGAATGAGTTCTTTGCCAGACTACTTGCAGAGCAAATCTAAATTTGCCGGAAGTTGTCTGGGTTTTCCCAGGCTAGAATGTTTAGATATTTGGGTAAAACTTTAATAACAGTTCATGAATAATCATGTACTAATGAAGAGCGATCCACGAGTCATGAGGATTCATGAATAACAGCAGCGGAACTTCATGTGTGATAGTTCATTAACATTTGGGGGACAGAACATGTATATTTATTTTCCCTTTGAATTCAGTTTATTTTTCCTCGCCATACTGACAGATATCTGCTCTTGTTTTAAGCAGAAACTCACCTTTTGATTCATTAATTCATTCACACTCGGACTCACACACACACACTCTCTCTCTTTCACACTCTCACACGCTCACAGACACACACACTCCCACTCACACACACACACACACACACACACACACACACACACAAATACTCTCTCACACACACACACACACACTCACACACACACACACAAATACTCTCTCTCTTTCACACTCTCACACGCTCACACACACACACACACACACTCAGAAACACTCAAACACACATTCTCTCTTTCACACTCTCACACGCTCACAGACACACACACTCCCACTCACACACACACACTCCCACTCACACACAAATACTCTCTCTCTTTCACACTCTCACACGCTCACACACACACACTCCCACTCACACACACACAGTCACTCAGAAACACTCACTCACACACTCTTTCACACTCTCACACACAAACACACTCACACACAGTCACTCAGAAATACTCTCTCTCACACAGACACAGACACACACACCTTCACAGAAGGAGATCCGCGGGTCCTGATCCGGCATGAAGTGCTGCTGGGATGTTCGCACGACCTTGGGAAGGTCGAAGATGGTGACGGTAGATTCGGGATATACGGACACACATTGTTTGGCCAGAGCGCCACTGCAGCCTGAGGGAACAGGCGTTACAACACACACATTAATATTCCTGAGTTCTGTCACACGCAACCATCTGGACCCTCACACACACGTCCTCACGCTCGCAAGTGTGTTTCAGGACAAGATGGTGTGTTATCCTCAAGGAGAAACTTCTATCCGGACACTTTAAGGGATGAAACTTCACTTATTATCTTCACTTAGTATCTTTCTTCTCAGAGATGCAAAAGAGGAATCAGTTTTGGTTCTTCAAAGAATCTTTTCAAAGATCAGTTCTTAAAAGAAGCGTTTTTCCCATCAAACACCACAGATGAAGTGTGTGAGAGTGTGTTTTACTGGCACAGATGAAGTGTGTGAGAGTGTGTTTTACTGGCACAGATGGAGCAGTGAGTCTCAGTTTAATATCACGGCCTCATTAGCGCCGACACACACTCGACGTGTTAATGCCGCCTTGTCATCATTAGTTGTAACAACAGCAGCTCTACAGGTGTGTGTCTGATGATCAAGTCTTCCTCACACACACACACACACACACACACACACACACCTCTGCAAATCACTGCTGTCCGCGCAAATTGAGCGCGATTAAAACTGACAGAGACCTCGTCTCTTGAATAATTGAAGGGAACACTTTCAAGGCACTTCGTGGAAGTAGAGGAAAGCTGGTGTGACATTTCAACACACACACACACACACACACACATTAGATTAGAGTCTTCTGTAAAAAGAGTTTTTTCTATATTTGAGAACTGATGTCTTCATAACGACAGATGTGTGGAAAAACATGTCAGGCTAATAGTAAAGACTTTGGTGGGCAATTTTTGGTTCAGTAACAATGCTTTAAATTTGATCAAAAGCTACAGTAAAGACGTGCATGTTTCCATAGTAACATTTTTTTTAAATCGAAATTAAGACAAAATAATACTAAACCAAAATTCTCACAATTATTATTTAAAAAGTCATAATTATGACATAAAAATATTTGACACAAAGTTACAATTATTACTAAAGTCATAATGAAGACAAAAAGTCAAAACTTTGGCATGATAAAACTAAATTATTACTTAAAAAGTCCAAATTATTACTTAAAATGTCATATGATCAATTAAAAATAAATTATTTGTGACAAAAAGTAAAAATATAAACTGAAATTATGACATTTAAAAAGTCAAAATTATTTTTGACAACATAATGAAAATAATCAACATTTGCTAATAGTAAGAAATGATCTCAGAATGATTTGTGGAGGATCATGTGACTGGAGTAATGATGCTGAAAATTCAGCTTTGATCTCAGTGAATAAATTACACTTTACTATATATTCACATAGAAAACAGATGATTTACACTGTAATAATATTTCACAATTTTTACTGTATTTTTGTTTGAATAAATGCAGCCTTGGTGAGCAGAAGAGACTAGTTTCTAAAACATTTACAAATCTTACTGACCCCAAACCTTTGAACAGTAATGTGTATAATACTAATACAATATAGTACATCACTGTTATTTAAGCATATTGTGCAATTTTAGTCCATATTTGACACCAATAATATGCAATATTTGATTTTAAGAACATTTTTGTTTAGCTTCTCAATAATGAGTGTGAAGTCAGAATCAGCTCCACGGCTCCATCTTGTGGATTGTGTCTGCAAGCGCATGTAATAGTATGGCAAGCCGTTTTAACATTTAATCATTAAAACGTAATAGTATCTATTTTCATGCTACTAGTACTCATTATTTAGGTAAATAGATAAAAATAGACGAGAACAGATGCTAAGGGCCTGTTTACACCTGGCCACTTCATGTGTTTTCGCAAAACGGATATAAATCCGATCTTCAGTTCCCGCGATATATGCAGATTTAATGGAGTTCTCGTCATCGAAAGCAACAGATATGAGCTGCATTTTATTGATCATCAGCTCATTTAAAAATCAAAGACCGCAATAGGAGAGAGCGGCAACAGCACTGGTAAGATCATTTAGTTTCTAGACTTTTAATGAAGATAATCGTGTGTTGAGCGTCTGCGACTTACTTTCACTTTCACTTTGATTTGCGATAGTTTGCACGTTGGCTTTATGAATAGATGCTCAACTGAGGTGATGTGTTGCAGTAGCGCCGTCATTTCTGGCTATAACATGATATATAGGCTATAACACGCTCTCACACGTTTAATTTTTAGCATTGTTTGGAGGAGTGAAATTTACATATGTGGTTTCAACAACCAGATGCATTTACACTTGTTCAGTTTCATCTGGAACATGTCTTAGATCTCCTCCTGATGTGGTTTGAGAGATCGGACTTAAATCCGTCTCGATTGCGTTTCGGAGGGCATTTACACCTGGTGTTTTCACGATCGGATAGCTATCAGTATCAGATCACAGAAAACACATGAAGTGGCCAGGTGTAAACAGGCCCTAAATATAGACTAGTACGTTTTAAGCATTTAATGTTAAACCAGCTTGCCGTAGTGATACAGATCATAATGTGAGAAGCGTCTTATACCTCAGAGAACACAGATGCATCTGATCGGGTGACAGCGGTGATGACATTTTAAAAAAAATGAACCAACCCAGTATGCTGGGTTAAATAAATAACCCAACTCGATGGGTACATTTAAAACAATGTTTTTTACATTGTTTTAAATGTAAAACATTTTTTTAAATGTAAAACAACCCCCCCCCCCCCCCCCCCCACACACACACACCTCCAGCAGACACGCCCCCAGCGTTTGAGAGCAGAGACCACTGCTCAATTTTTCAAGATTTTGATAGCTTATTGTATTTACTTGGCTGCTTTTTTTATCATTCAAATCTGGCTGGGTGGCTAATAACACATTTTTCTGTGGTCTGACAAACTCACAAACTTAATTTTGACTTTACAGGGACTTTAACCCAGCTTGCCATAGTGATACAGATCATCATGTGAGACGTGTCTTGTACCTCCGAGATCACAGATGCGTCTGAACGGTGACAGATCGAACGCGGTGATGACATCACGACCGCAGATGTTCCAGATAGAGTTCATGAGCTGCATGAACTTCACCATCTCCTCCTCAGACCTGAAACACACACACACACACACACACACACACACACACACACACACACACACACACACACACACACACACACACACACACACACACACACACACACACACACACACACACCTGTACTGGAGAAAGAGCTGACCTCAATCCATCCAACTGAGCTCAGATCGACTGAAAGGATTTTGTAGATGCATGAAATATATAATGAAACGCAACGTTTAGGGTTCACATAAACAGAGCTTTCATGTAAACATACAAACTTATTTGGGAACCAGAAAACAAGATGCAGATGAATCGATTAAACCATATATATATATATCAATAAAAGTGACAGCACATAACAAAATTACTAAAAAAATTCAACTGAAATTAATATAAAAGCTAAAAATATATAAATAAAAGCTAAATCAAAATATCAATACAAACTCGGCTCAGACCTTCAGACTGGGGTTTCTGTATCTTTTCTATCTGATCCGACTTACGGTTTTCGTTAAACAGACGATCAAATCTACAAACGTCCCACAGACTTTCATTGAGGGGGTCAAGACTTTTGCACAATAAGACTTGAGTATTTAAGCTACCCATCACTAGCATAGCTTAACGACTATCCTAGGACAGCATGTTAAAACATGCTAATGACATGCTAATTTATACTAGCAATGTGTAAAAACATGCTAGTAACATGTTAAATCATGGTAGCAACATGTAAAAACGTGCTAATTCATGCTAGCAATGTGCTAATTATGCTAGCAGCAAGATAGAAGTGTGCTTAATCATGATAGAAACATGCTAGCAAAATGCTAATTCATGCTAGCAACATCCTCGAAATGTGGTTCAATGCTAGCAATGTTAAATCATGCTAGCAATGTGCAAAATTAAGCTAGCAACATTTTAAAACATGCTAGCAATGTGCCAATTCAAGCTGACAACGTGTTAAATCATATCAGAAACACGTTTAAGCATGTTGTTAACACTTTTTTGACATAATTTAACATGCTAATTCATGTTAGCAATGTGCTAATCATAATAGCAACATGCTAGAAATGTGGTTCTATGTTAACAATGAGCTAATCATGCTAGCAACGTGTTAGCAATGTGTTAAATCATGAAAACAACGTGTTAAATCATATCAGCAACAGGTTTTAGCATGTTGTTAGCAATTTTCTGACATAATTTAACATGTTAATAATGCTAGCAAAATGCTAATCATGGTAGCAACATGTTAACAATGTGTTTTTAAGTAACTTCAAAATTTCAGACAAGGCTTTGTCAAGCCAATATCAACGTTTGTTCACAAACTTTGCTCATCCAGTTAATACTCAAACAACACTGTTCCAGTGGACTCATGTGCGCTTCAGTGATGAGCCGCTCTCACAATAACCAAACCAAACCGTTAACCCTCTGGAGCTCTTCGTGAGTCAGTCAAAGATGACAGATTTTTTTTTTTTTTTTTTTTTATCAATGAAATTAATGTACTATATTTTAGTTTGATAGTGTGTTTTTATATCAAATATTTTGTATTTTAGGCGATTTTTTATACTAAATTATATTTACGCTGTATTTATAATCCATTTATTCACTTTGAGCATAGACTTGAAAATTACATTTCCAACTTAAACTGTGGTAAATATTGAATGCTTTCAGACTTAAGTTTGATCTTTTTTCAAAGATGACAGAGATTCAGAGATTATTGCTGAAGTGAAAAAAAGTTTAAAATAGTGAACTTAAAAAACGTAACAGAATTCTACATGTATTGTTATGAAAAATGCACAAAAATACTATTTTCAAAATTTATATGAAATATATATTTTCAAAATCATGTTTTACTCTAAAACTGCAAGAAAATCAAAGCCATAAATCTAAACAAGCTGTGATCCAAATTTGAGCTTGATATCTCAAAAAACGAGCTTTCAGTGAGAGTGTGTTCGGCTGCAGTACCAAACGCTTCCACTAAAGGACATTCGTCTCACATTCATTTCCAATGCGCAAATTTTTTTGTGTTCACATAGCAAGTGCCAAAACGTTTACCAAGTTTCGTACCATTCCGATGAAGTACAAAATAAATAAATAAATAAATAAACGTTCAATTTTTCAGTCAAAAAAGACAGAAGGACAGTGTGTGTAAACGAACGTCTCGTCCTGCAGCTCTGGCTTGGTTCTGGTGTCCGAGACCCACCGCCGCTTTGATCCATTCCGCAACATCGAAATTCAAGGAACCAAATGTCAAGCTTTTCATACGAGAGTCGCCGAGGGTTTGATTAGCTATGATTAGTCAGTCTAACCTCGAGTGTCACCCTTGACTTCACACACTCTGAAGTTCAGCAGGAGCCGCCGGCGCTCTGGAGAAGCTCTGAACTCAACAACCACTGTGTGTTTGTCCTGGAAACACAAACGTCTCTGAGGAGAACCAACGATCAGATGGTGTTTGTACAGTCAGCTCACCACTCGCTAAAATAAACACCCTAGCAACCATCCAGAACATCATAGCAACACCTTAGTAACCGCATTGCAATCTATTAATATTATAAATACTTCCAACATTCTTATTCTTGACTCTAGTTCTGAGTGTGTGTGTGTGTGTGTGTGTGTGATTCGCAACAGATCTTGAGGATTGATCATGTGTTCAGTTCTGCTGATGATGCGTCACAGAGACTCAGAGCTGCTGCATTATGGGATGCTTTGAGCTCCGATCTGAAGACTTCAACTGACAGAACTACACTGGGGGAATGACAACGAAGCCGACACACACACAGAGACACTCACACATCACACACACACACACACACACACACGGCTCACAATCACAAACATGTACACACACACACACACGGCTCACAAACACACACGCCTCACAGACACGCGCACACACACACACAAACACAAACACTCACACTCTCTCTCACACACACACACACACACACACACACACACACACACACACACACACACACACACACACACACACACACACACACACACACACACACACACAGCTCTCACCTGTACAGGGCTTCAAACAGGTCTTTGGAGTTTGTCCCAAAAGCTTTCTCATACTGGTTCTTCCCGTCTCTGAGGAGGAAAAGTCACGAAGAAGAAGAAGAAGAAGAAGAAGAAGAAGATTTTCAAACGGATCCAGGAGTTTATTTCTGTTTATTTCTCTCACTTTACTGACACTCAATCAACACTGACTTAATTAATGTTCCTGTTCTTACAATGAACGATTCAGTGACGTTATTCTAAAATATAAAAAAAAGTTTGCATGTGTTTTTTGTTGAGTATTATATGTGATACATCAAGCTTTTATGACTCATACAGTCTGATATAGTGAGAATATGCAGGAATAAACAGCTACATTTTTTTTGCAGATGCTGATATTTATATGGACAAAAAGTAAGATGAAATTCTTATGCTTGTTGGGATCTTTATAAAAGTAAAGCAGATACTTACATAAACTGCATATAAATATCAATATCTGCCGATTATATGTCTTAGTAAGATTATAATTAAATGCTTAGTTTTATGATCAAATCTCTGTAGTTTTAAAACATATAATGCAATGCAATATAATGATGATTGAGAGAGAAATAAACCTTCCTCAAAGCCTGATGACCATATTTGATACTCATAATTTTTCACACAAAAAAAAAGATATTATCAAGTAAATCGAAGTTGCTTCAGTCCAGTTTAAATATTACTAACAATATCAAAGTTATTTTTATACGTTTACTTGATAAAAATCAGATTTAAAGACACGTGAAGCACGAGCTGAAGGAGGACGTCTGTACAGTTAAAGACTTTTACCTGATAAACCAGTGTGAACTATCAGTCAGACACAGGAGGACTGGAGAGATTGATCATTTCAAGGCTTTATGAATATGCACAGATATGAATGTTTTCTCACCGCACGGCGTCGGTCAGGTAATGCCAGCACAGGTAGATGGTTCTGGAGCTGTACTCTATCGAGTGATACAGAGACTTCGGGCTGGACTTGGTCAGAAACACACGGGACATTTCTGTGTTACTGTAGAGAACTAGTAAAGATGTGGAAAAAAGACATTTACTCACAATGCATTTACATTCAGCTGTACAATATGAAAGCACTGAGGACTGAGGAGCAGGGTGTTATTCTGCAAGGGCAAACTTATGAGCAGAACTGTACTTTACTGAAGATATGAAGTCTTATTTTCTGAAAAGATTTAGGGCTGTGAAACGATTAATTGCATCCAAAATAAAAGTTTGTGTTTACATAATATGTGTGCATAATTATTTTGTATATATAAATACAGACACATGCATGTATACATTTAAGAAATATTTGCATGTATATACTGTATATATATTTATATCTAATTTATATATATATATATATATATATATATATATATATATATATATATATTTATATCTAATTTATATATATATATATATATATATATATATATATATATATGTTAAAACTTTTATTTTGGATGCAATTAATCGTTTCACAGCCCTAGAAAGATTAATGCAAGAACATAATTTAAAATATGTATTTCTAATGTCCAAATCCCCTTATACACTGCAAAAATTATGTTCTTCCTCAATATTTCTTTTTGTCCATATAAAATATAAAAAATAAGCATCTGCAAAAAATTGCATATTTGTTCCCCATTTGGGCCTTTGAATAAAATGTTGCTATTTTTTCCTCCATATTCTCACTATATCAGACTGTATGAGTCATAAAATCTAATGTAGCCTATCACATATAATAGCTACTCAACAAAAAAACACATGTAAACTTTTTTTAATTTTTTTTTTTTATGTATATATATATATATATATATATATATATATATATATATATATATATATATATATATATATATATATATTTATATGTTAAAGGTTCAATGAACTGTTCCATTTAGAAGAAATTGATTTTTTGATGATCAGCTTGAAGAGGATTATTTTTTTCCAGCGATGTGCCTGTGACTGCAGATTGAGCTGCTTTAATACAGGTGTGTGTGCGGTACCTGGTCCGTCAGGGTGTGTGTGTGCGTTCAGAAGCTCCAGGCCGACACACGCGGACAGCAAGCGTTCAGTGCCGTCCTCACTGGTGCTCAGACACTCGGACAGCTGAGACGCAGACATCGCAGACTCGTTCAGAAGCTCAAACACTCCCAACTCACAGGCAGAGAACAGGGTCTGACGACGACGACACACACACACACACACACACACACACACACACACACACACACACACACACATACTTGTTTTTCTACCATTAGGGGGACCACCGTTTTTTGCCCACTTGTGGGGTCCACCACTTCCAGTGGTTCTACAGACTTGTAAAAAATCAAGCAAGATAACAAAAAATTCCTAATAAGAAATATCACTTCAATATACCAAAATTCAAACAAAATTGTTTGCACATGCGTTTTTGTGTCACTTGTGGGGCCCGGATCTAACTTTTAGGAGTTGTGGGGTCCACTTTCACAGATACACACACATTTCTAATCTTTATATCTTAGAAGGGACCAATACACACACATTTCTAATCTTTATATCTTAGAAGGGACCAAAGTCACTATCTGTAAAACATCAACTACTTCTATTATTTGCCCTTGATTACCATATAAACTTTCTTATATTATAATGTATATTCCTCTAAATTAATCTGCACACATCTATATTGGCAAGGCAAGTTTATTTATATAGCATAGAAGTGCTTTACATAGAAATTAAAATAATAATAGAATAAAGAAATAAGAATAATTAAAACAGTTTAGAAAAATTAAATACAGTACAGTACAAACAGTCGGACGAACAGCGGCACAGTGCTCATTCAGTAAATGCATAGCTAAACAGAAGTGTTTTGAGTCTGGATTTAAATGTGACCACTGTAGGAGCACATCTGATCTCCTCTAGAAGCTGGTTCCAGCTGTGGCTGGCATAATAGCTAAAAGCAGATTCGCCATGCTTAGAGTGAACCCTTGGTATATATCAGTTTAGCCATTAACATGGCATAAAAAGCCAATCCAGAGACTTTTCTAAATCAATGAGCCCTCAAATTTTGGTCACCGCCTGACCTGCTTCAGTCTGCAGGACACCAACTGTACTTTGTCTGCATTGTATTGGTCATTGAATGAACTGTGCGGTTTTGCTGAAGGGGATCTTGTTTGTCCCATGGTTATTTTTCTTTTATTTCTAATGAAGTTGTGTTCCTAGCCAGTCATGTTCACTGCAGCCTAAGATAATATACTCCTAAATTGAGGACTTCACATGAAAACTCCCTATTCATCTGATGCATAAAGACTTTAAGACCCTGTGGAATTATAGCACTAATACCGTGAGTAATTTTTACACTAAACACTGGATTAAAAAACAACAACTTTACAACATGATTTGTCCTCAATGAAAATGTATTTGGTAATACACAATGGCCAGTTCCATACAAAAAGAGGTTAGACAACATTTTACATTTCAAATGGGTAAAAAAATAAAGCTTTTGGTCAATGTAACAGTAATAAACATGCTATAAGAAACTCATGGCATTACAATGCATGAGTCAACAGTCTGATTTTTGGTATAAAACATTTAAAATTAAAAAAGACATTTGAATGGATCTACCAGTCTACTTTATAATATAAGACAACAAAGAACTTTAAAGGGTTAGTTCCCCCAAAAATGAACATTCTGCCTTCATTCACTCACCATCAAGGCATTCTAAACCCATAAGAAACTTGTTCATCTTCAGAACACAACTGAAGATATTTGAATGAAACCTGAGAGATTTCCATCTTTCCATTTAAAAACTGTTCATCCAAAACTTTCAAACATTCATAAAGAAAAAAGTTATCCATGTGACTCCAGAGGTTTAATCCCAATTTTATGGAGCAATGTCAATGTTTCGTGTGCCAAAAAAAAAAGAAAAAAAAAAACAAAAAAAAAAAAGATCTGTCTTCACTTCCACAGATCAACACATGAATCTTACTCATGAACACAAATTGGAGCTAAACTCTGCAGGACGGTGGCCCTCGAGGACCAGGGTTGAGAACAATCAACACTGCAATTTCATGTTGTGCAAGAGATCAGCAATAACATATTTTGTAAACGGGGAACAGCGACAAATAACAAACAAGAAAAATCGTATATGAGGTGAAGAATCATTAGTAACCAGGAAAAATTTTGTATAATTGTGTGTGCTGCAGCGATGCAAAAGTCCAGTTCACAGTTATTGCATTTGTGGATGATGTATTACGTGAGATCAACAACAGCACAAAAACAGGGCAAAACGATATACAACAAACAAGGAAAAGGGCATATGAGGCAAAGAATCCCTTTTAACCAGAAAATGTGTATAATTGTGTGTGCTGCATCAATGCAAAGTCCAGTTTACAGTTGTTGCAATTGTTGGATCAAAGAACTCATAAAGCCTGAAAAGTAGTCATGTCTCGGGCTGCAAGATGCCTAGCTGGACTCAATGATGAAACTGGCAAATATAAACGTCCGTCTCTTGCTCGCAAAGTTGGACATGGCTTGCATGCTTTAGCCATGTTTATCAAATCTGAAGGATTGAAGATGAAAGATCAACAGACTGCCAAAGATGCTGAGGAATGTGCACTGCTATACCAAGAAAGTAGGAAATTTGACATTGCAAGTCAAGCGCTAACTCAGCTTAACCAGACCAAGTGGAATTCTCCTCAGATTCTACCATTCACACAGGATGTCCACAGACTGCATTGCTATTTGTCTGAGAAACAGCAGAAGCAATTGAATGCCCTGCAAGAAGAGCCTTCTCCCTTGAACTGGAAGGACGTTGCTAAAGTGACCCTGGCGCAAGTTATCCTCTTCAACCGACGCAGAGCAGAAGGATACATCAGAAACACACGAAGATGTTAACCTAGCACTTACAGCACTGGAGCAGAAGCTTTGCAAACATTTTGTTCGGATTGCCATAGTAGGAAAGAGAGGGAGGAAAGTTCCTGTTCTCCTTACCCCGGTCATGAGAGAATCGCTCGATACTCTGAAAAGCGAGAAGAATGTGGAGTACTGAGTGAAAACGGATACTTGTTTGCATTGCCGCTCTCTGTCCATTACTTGAGGGGTTCCGATTGCATTAGGCAGTTTGTGAATGAATGTGATGATATCAAACATCCCAAAGCGCTAACCTCAACAAAACTTAGGAAACACATTGCTACTCTGTCGACTGTTCTGAATCTCAAGACTACAGAACAGGGACGGCTAGGAGAATACAAGGGGAAGAATCTGGATGAAATTCAGCTTGATGTGACTGGTATTGATATAGAAGTCTTTTTTATTATTAAGGAAAGTTAAAAAGCACAGCATTGTCCATTTATAAATCGTTCTCTTTTAGAATAGTAGATAGTATTTGATAAGTAATAGAATAGAATTGAATAGAACAGAGTAGAAGTATTTGACCTCAACATACTGAAGAAGAGGGCAGGTTTTATTGTTATAATGTGACTAACTAGACAATTTTAGTCTATTCAGCTATTTATGTAGTCATTTTGTATAATCTTGACAGATTGCAGTTTCACAACTCATTGAATCATTGAACAGAATCCCTATTAACCAGAAAATGTGTATAATTGTGTGTGCTGCATCAATGCAAAGTCCAGTTCACTGTTATTGTAATTGTTGTATAATGTTAAGTAAGTGGATTAAGTGAAAGTGCATTCACCTAACTTCATAAAATTGGTATTAAACCACATGGATTACTACTACTTTATAAATGTTCTGAAGCTTGAAAGTTTAGGGTGAGGTTGAAGTTTAGGATGAACAATGGAGGGACAGAAATATCTCGTTTCATTCAAAATATTTTCATCTGTGTTCCAAAGATGAACAAATTTCTTATGGGTTTGGAATAACAAAGGAGAGTAAATGACAACTAACCCTTTAAGAGGATAATACAATGAAAAACTAAATGTCAACTTTGTTGAAAACACTTAGAACACATGTCCCGATGTGAATGCTAGTGGGAAGGCATCCAATACGTTGAGATACCTGTATTTCCCCGTACTTTCCTTCTTATGGCAGAAATACGATTTTTGATGAAGTATTTGACCGCCTTCCAGTCTCGATTTCCTAAAGCTTGAGCTTCTGCATCAACGCAGCGCTGACAGTCCTTTTTCCCTGGAACTTGGCTCCTCACAATGAATTTCCTTAGGTGCCTTTCTACTGCCGCACATTCATCTGTTGTCCAGCTTCTTTTGGCAGCAGTTTCTTTACCCAAGTATACAAAAAAATAACATGTTATTAAGTTTAGGTTAATGTCTTAAGTTTAGGATTTTTAAACCTTAATCTGAACTGAAAGACTATTGGATTGATCACACAGGCCATTCATTGCCATATTGACTTGGTTCAGAGACTAAAAATACACTTTTAGTTTGTTTCTGAATAAAACTTTTGACTAATAATAATAATAATAATAATAATAAAGCAGTGCAATCCAGTAAAATGTGTGGTAGCACTTTATTTTGATGGTCCCCTTTAGACATTCTGTTAACTGAGTAACAATGCACCTACATGTCAACTAACTCTCATTACAGCATTAGTAGACCGTCTACTTAAAGTACTTTATACAATTTTGGCAAATGTACTTTGTTTTATGGACATTTTTATTTTAAAAACAAGACAAGGATTATTAGCAATGACTTTTACAGTCCGCATCTCATATTTTACGTATTGTCCTGTTAAACATGGCAGTCTCACATCGATGGGAATATGCATATGGAAATTATATGCAGATGAATGTATTAAAACTTTTGTGCGAACGCAAAATCTTCCCTTTGTGCATCCCACACTTTTAGAATGAAATCTAAGCAAAGTGTTATACATTTACATAGTACAATTTTCCTTTTGATCATATAATGAAAATGTTTAACCCAAAAATTCTGTCATCATTTACTCACCCACATGTTGTTCCAAACCTGTATGAGTTTCTTTCTTCTGAACACAGAAGACATTTTAAAGAATGTGGGTAACCAGAGAGTTGACGGCACCACTGACGTTCAAATTAGGAAAAAAATACTATAGAAGTCAGTGGTGCCATCAATTGTCTGGTTACCCCCATTCTTTAAAATGTCTTCTGTGTTCAGCAGAAGAAAAACTCATACAGGTTTGGAACAACATGAAGGTGAGTAAATGACAATAAAAATTTTGGGGTAAAGTATCCCTTTAAACCTTACGCTCAATAATTCTGTTTGAGGTTGTAAACCAAATATAATCAGAATATTAGACTGTGTAAACATACCTATTGTGACAGCTATCAATGTACAGTGATCAAGAGTAAAGATTTGATCAAATAATATAATTCAGAATAAAGCTTGTGTCTTCAAGACGAACGGGACAATCAATCTACTTAACATTTCTAAGCTCACCTCTCTTTTTTGCCGACTTTCTCTGGTATTGGGAATGCAGCGTGGAAGTAGGTTCTTGTGTGGATGTCACACTGTCCTCAACTTCAGTCTCCTGTGCTTCTGGAATAAAGTCATCTGAGTGCAAAGAAAAAAAAAAGTTTATTAAAGAAAGATAAATCAAAATGTAAGCAACACTGACTGGATTAGGATCTATCATGCATAACATTTGTGTCATGGTGACCAAGAGCAATGATCAACAGTACAAGTTTATAAATATTCAGTATACGGCACGAGTCTTGCAGATGATATGTATTGTGAAAAGCGCTATACAAATAAACAAATCGAATTGAACAAATTTCACATGGTTCCATAATTCTACAATACAGTGGTAGAGAGAGCCGGGTTTAATCATACTTGCACTCACACTGGGAGCACAATTTAAATGTATGCCCTTGGCAGATACTTTCTCCCCAAAGCAACTTACAGAACACATTACAGTGGCAATAGCCCTGAAGCAATGGGATGAGAACGTTGAGGAGATCGTCTACCTTTGGATCGTCTACTATACCTGTGGTGTAGCTTACTGTACCACACAATTAACTGGAAACAATGTCAAACATTCCCCACATGCAACAGGCAGCATGTCTAAAACATGTCAACTATAAATTAACTAAAAGGTTATATTAATGCAACAACCAAATATGTGGAATCCCATAAATATTGTGCAATAACATCTACATTTAATTGTCTAATTTAATTGAGATATCTTTCATAACCAAATTTTTCTTGTGAACACCCATCCATGTCAACAGTCTCTAAAACGGCAAGTAATAGAATATGAATGAGTTGTAAAACTGAAACTGCAATCTGTCAAGAGTATACAAAATGACTATAACAATAAAACCTGCCCTCTTCTTCAGTATGTTGAGGTCAAAAATTTCTACTCTGTTCTATTCAATTATATTCTATTACTTATCAAATACTATCTACTGTTCTAAAAGAGAACGATTTATAGATGGACAATGCTGTGCTTTTTAACTTTCCTTAGAGAAAAAAAAAAAAGACTTAATACTAGTCACATCGCGATCATCGTTTTCATGATTGATCGTCGCTGTCATTTGCGAGTACTCAGAGTCCATCCCTACCACGCACACCTACCTATTACGCAATCGCCACGGACCAACGGTAGTACGATGGTGTTTACCAGCCCGAGCAAACTTTTCTGGAAAGTTCGCTTTGAAATCCCAAAACAAACTTTGTTATGGCCTGATTTTGTTGAATGACGTCACAGTTCGTTATTCGATTTCGCTTGAAGTATATCGGGCCTTAAGGAGAAATGACTGATAAGACAATGATGAAGTAGCTGGTACGCAACAGATCCTAAGCATCATTGACATATCTTATCTTGCCGATGCTCCATATAGACAGTAAGAGCATACACTCATCTTTTCTAGAGGTAACAGCAAGTGTCACAGCAACAAATACGATGTTGCAATGCATTCCATCCAAAATACTCATTCTGAACATGCAGCAGCTTGATCAGTGTTGAATTACACCTGCAATTACACTAGTTTAAATATTGACAGGTGTTGTCCCAATGATGTAAAATCACTAAGAGTGAGATCCATACGTGAGGGCCCCATAAGGCCTAGACTGGAAATGTGTGTGTATGTGGGGGCCCCATAAGGCCTAGACTGGAAATGTGTGTGTATGTGGGGGCCCCATAAGGCCTAGACTGGAATGGTATGTGTGTGAGCTTAACTGTGAATTCATTCGTTTGAGGGCAGGGCCCCATAAGGCCTATACTAGAAATGCGTGTGAGGGCCCCATAAGGCCTAGGCTAGAAATGTGTGTGTGTGAGCGCTTGACATGTAGAGCATGAGGGCAAGACTAGAATAGATTGTGATGACAGAGTCGACATTACTACTTTACCTGCGTGACGACAGCATCTTTGTTGGAGGCATCATGGGAAGAGTGATCTGTTAGGGATGTTTTGGTCTCTAGAACAGAAGTCTGCTGCTTTGGCTCCTGGAAATTAGACAAAAAAAACAACAGAAACCAAAGTTAACAAAAGTTAGCTCATGTGAAAACAGTTTCTCATCTAGCACAGCTGAAATATAAGAGCATACACTCATGTTTTCTAGAGGTAACAGCAAGTGTCACAGCAACAAATAAGTTGTTGCAATGCATTCCATCCAAAATACTCATTCTGAACATGCAGCAGCTTGATCAGTGTTGAATTACACCTGCAATTACACTACTTTAAATATTGACAGGTGTTGTCCCAATGATGTAAAATCACTAAGAGTGAGATCCATACGTCAGGGCCCCATAAGGCCTAGACTGGAAATGTGTGTGTGTGTGTGAGGGCCCCATAAGGCCTAGACTGGAATTGTGTGTGTGTGAGCTTAACTGTGAATTCATTCATTTGAGGGAAGGGCCCCATAAGGCCTAGACTGGAAACGTGTGTGTGTGTGAGCGCTTGACATGCAGCATGAGGGCAAGACTAGAATAGATTGTGATGACAGTCGACATTACTCCTTTACCTGCGTGACGACAGCATCTTTGTTGGAGGCATCATGGGAAGAGTGATCTGTTAGGGATGTTTTGGTCTCTATAACAGAAATCTGTTGCTTTGGCTCCTGGAAATCAGACAAAAAACAACAGAAACCAAAGGTAACAAAAGTTAGCTCATGTGAAAACAGTTTCTCATCTAGCACAGCTGAAATATAAGAGCATACATTTGTCTTTTCTAGAGGTAACAGCAAGTGTCACAGCAACAAATAATATGTTGCAATGCATTACATCCAAAATACTCATTCTGAACATGCAGCAGCTTGATCAGTGTTGAATTACACCTGCAATTACACTACTTTAAATATTGACAGGTGTTGTCCCAATGATGTAAAATCACTAAGAGTGAGATCCATACGTCAGGGCCCCATATGGCCTAGACTGGAAATGTGTGTGTGTGTGTGGGGGGGCCCCATAAGGCCTAGACTGGAAATGTGTGTGTGTGTGAGCTTAACTGTGAATTCATTCATTTGAGGGAAGGGCCCCATAAGGCCTAGACTGGAAACGTGTGTGTGAGTGCTTGACATGCAGCATGAGGGCAAGACTAGAATAGATTGGGATGACAGTCAACATTACTCCTTTACCTGCGTGACGACAGCATCTTTGTTGGAGGCATCATGGGAAGAGTGATCTGTTAGGGATGTTTTGGTCTCTATAACAGAAGTCTGTTGCTTTGGCTCCTGGAAATCAGACAAAAAACAACAGAAACCAAAGGTAACAAAAGTTAGCTCATGTGAAAACAGTTTCTCATCTAGCACAGCTGAAATATAAGAGCATACATTTGTCTTTTCTAGAGGTAACAGCAAGTGTCACAGCAACAAATAAGATGTTGCAATGCATTACATCCAAAATACTCATTCTGAACATGCAGCAGCTTGATCAGTGTTGAATTACACCTGCAATTACACTACTTTAAATATTGACAGGTGTTGTCCCAATGATGTAAAATCACTAAGAGTGAGATCCATACGTCAGGGCCCCATATGGCCTAGACTGGAAATGTGTGTGTGTGTGGGGGGGCCCCATAAGGCCTAGACTGGAAATGTGTGTGTGTGTGAGCTTAACTGTGAATTCATTCATTTGAGGGAAGGGCCCCATAAGGCCTAGACTGGAAACGTGTGTGTGTGTGAGCGCTTGACATGCAGCATGAGGGCAAGACTAGAATAGATTGTGATGACAGTCAACATTACTCCTTTACCTGCGTGACGACAGCATCTTTGTTGGAGGCATCATGGGAAGAGTGATCTGTTAGGGATGTTTTGGTCTCTATAACAGAAGTCTGTTGCTTTGGCTCCTGGAAATCAGACAAAAAACAACAGAAACCAAAGGTAACAAAAGTTAGCTCATGTGAAAACAGTTTCTCATCTAGCACAGCTGAAATATAAGAGCATACATTTGTCTTTTCTAGAGGTAACAGCAAGTGTCACAGCAACAAATAAGATGTTGCAATGCATTACATCCAAAATACTCATTCTGAACATGCAGCAGCTTGATCAGTGTTGAATTACACCTGCAATTACACTACTTTAAATATTGACAGGTGTTGTCCCAATGATGTAAAATCACTAAGAGTGAGATCCATACGTCAGGGCCCCATATGGCCTAGACTGGAAATGTGTGTGTGTGTGAGCTTAACTGAATTCATTCATTTGAGGGGAGGGCCCCATAAGGCCTAGACTAGAAATGTGTGTGTGTGTGAGGGCCCCATAAGGCCTAGACTGGAATGGTGTGTGTGTGTGAGCTTAACTGTGAATTCATTCATTTGAGGGGAGGGCCCCATAAGGCCTAGACTAGAAATGTGTGTGTGTGAGCGCTTGACATGCAGCATGAGGGCAAGACTAGAATAGATTGTGATGACAGAGTCGACATTATTCCTTTACCTGCGTGACAAAAGCATATTTGATGGAGGCATCATGGGAAGAGTGATCTGTTAGGGATGTTTTGGTCTCTAGAACAGAAGTCTGCTGCTTTGGCTCCTGGAAATCAGACAAAAAGTTCTAAGAAACAGATCATGCATATATGAGATCACATAGCTATGCATAGATAATCATTTTTTACATACATTTAAGATGAATGTGTGTATTTAATGGGTAAAGCGCAGAAGAACTGAAGCGGATGCTTGAGCGCTGACTAGGGCTGAACGATTTTGGAAAATAATCTAATTGCGATTATTTTTACCAATATTGCGATTGCGATTTAATATGCGATTATTTTTAAGCTCTTTATCTTTTCTATTATTTCAACAAAAACAAGCAATACATCACTGTAAAATAGGATGGGAATCTTTTTTTTTTATAAAACTTAAAATATTTATAATTATAAGTACTTTTAAAAAGAAATACACATTAAAAAAAACTAAATAATACAACTATATGTTAAGAATTTTAACTAATATAGCTCCAAAACATAAAAGCAAATCAAATAAAAACATTAAAAACATTACAAGCAATAAACAATGAGTGCTTTCAGTATTTAAGGGTAGGCTGTCTGAACGTTTTCATCTCTTTTGAAATATAAGATGTGGTTTGTCCTGTCTGTTAAAATAACTTAACTGCGTTTACATTAATTTCGCGTCATAAAAGCATTTTGAGATGCAAGTACATTTCACCACGTAGACGGAGTCGCTCACAGCCGCATGCTCAAGCGCTCTTCGCAAAGCGCGCGTGAGTATTTGAAACTGAAAGCAGCTTCTGTCAGTGATTTTCATATTTTTAATATATAAGCCAACTGTATTCCAAAAGACATATGATGCCTTCGTAGAGCATTTGTAAGGAAAATACCGGCGCCGGCGGGCGAGACTACAAGAGTAACATCAAGCAAAGCACGCGTGATGCGTATCTTATAGCGCATCTTGTGCAATGCAGCCCGCGAATGTCCTTGTAATTCGCTTCAACTTCTCCGAACTTTATGAAAGATTATTTTTCGGAAGGTTCGAGTGGTGTCGTGTGTGCGTGTGTGTGAGACAGAGGAATTAGAAGCAAGCAGAATATTGTTGTTTATAAAGCACACGCAGCGTCATCACGTAGGCTATCTGTGTTTAAAACTAAGATCAGACTCTATTCTGAATTATCTGAATAGATACAAAATCGTTGGAGAGAATCTATAACACAATATCACATAAATTAAACACAAACTGTTCTTTCCTGTAGCCTATGCCAGGTCTATGTGTAGCGTGCCAAGTTGATGCTTCCTCCGTAGGCGTAGTGCAGACTGCTTTACTGCTGACGCGTGTCACGTGACCAAAGTTTAATCGCAGCTTTTGCGGTTAAATCGCGTTTCATCATATCGCGATATTATCGTAAATGCAATTAATCGTTCAGCCCTAGCGCTGACAGAAGACTTTTCAGTACACACGCTTCGATTGTGTGCACACAGAGGGCTGCCTGTCATGGTTCATTGCAATTTAGCATTTTAAGATCTTTGAAACTTTGATTTAAGACATTGAAATGCTAATTAAGGCATTATTTGTACATTAACAAATTAAAAACTTAAAGATTGGCAGACATCCTGATAATCAACAGAAGTTGGAGCTATGATTCATAGGGGTGGAGCGGTACATGTATTCGTATTTAGGGATGGGGCCGATCCGATCCAGTATCGGTATCGGGACCGATACCAGCGTAATTCACGCATCGGATTTTCCCGATCCAACCTGCGGAGATATCCGATATCCATGAGTCATGTCTGCACTTTAACGTTGTCTGCTGAAATGACTCCAAAAGTGATTCCCGCCAGCTAGTCTGCTAGCTTTGGATTTGGATTTCCCGAACGGAGGCGCAGCTCAATGAGACACAGCGTTATGAGACACGCCCCCGCTCAGGAAATCCATTCCGCAGTTTGCGGTTAGCCAACATGTCCGCTGTGTGGAAATACTTCACACTGGAAACACCGCAGAGCAAGACAGCATCAGACAATTAATACGAGTCGAGTCTATTAAATGTATTTTTTTGAATGAATACTTGTTTGATACTCCATAAATACTTGTTTAGTTAATGGATGATTCACCATTTCTGAACGAATCTTTTGAATGAATGATTCTCGTTCCAGAGAAGGCAGACATGCTGATTTTTCTTCAAAAGAATTGCTGATTCTACATCTGATGATGTAACGTCTTTACTTCTGTTACATATTTTATGTTCATGTTTTTGCTTTTCATGATAATTCCTTAAAGTATTATAAATATAAATACTTTGCATTGTCACAGTTTTACTGGTAATAGCCTAAATGTGACAAGAATAAAAGGTAGAATTTTTACAAGTATTTGCTCTCTTTTTTCTCTCCAATAAATATTGAAATTGAAACCAAGAATCGTTAAGAACCGGATTCGATAAGCAGAACCGGAATGGTTAAAATTAAAACGATACCCAACCCTACGTCTGAGGCGAAATCCGCTTGTCTGTTTGCAAGATGGCTGATGTTGATCGAGCATTCATCGAGAGAGTTACCGCATCGGAACGAGGATCACCCTTTAGATAGTGTGTGTGTAAGATGTTTAACATTACACTTGCACTTTTCTTATATTTCAAGACTCAAGTATTTGACATTTTGGGAATGTAATAAATATTGACATGACAATCAATTTGAAACCCTTACAGTTGTATATTTGTTTTCAGAATGGGATTTTTCCTGTTAACAGGATTTCCTGTTTTTCTGACTTCCTTTTCTGACCTTATACTTCTCAAGTTGCCTTTTGGGACATACATGCGTATACGTACATATCACACTTGCCTGTTGAGAGAAGTTTATTTCAGCATCATATAAAATAAACAATAATGATAATAATAATAATAATAATAATAATAATAATATTAAAGCAAACACAGCTCTGGTATCGGAATAGTATCGGTATCGGCCGATATCCAAATTCAGGTATCGGGATCAGATCGGAAGTGAAAAAATGTGGATCGGTGCATCCCTAGAACCAAATCGGTACGGGTGTCATGGTTCGGTGCATGAATTTACACACAGAATACACAGTATAAAAATAAATAAAACTCGCGTTCAAATGAATTAATGTAATGCAGAACTACTGTTAGATACGCAGGTTCTTTAGGGACACCTAATCTGTAGCCCCGCCTTAGGCTAGGTTTGTTTATACTTTCGCGAGCCTCCGCTGACCGCGCGCGCGCGCCTCCCCAAATGGACGAGGCATTTATACTTTGCGTTCGCCGGTGTACTATTCTTTGAAATGACAGGGTGCGACTCGGTGTAACTGTCCATCAGGAATCAGCGGTGAGAAATAAGGTACACTAGTGAATGTTTATTTTAGTAGCCTACAACAACACCTTTAGTACACCAAAACCACACTACAAAAGAATCGTGTAAAGCAGGAAACCAGATTATTCCGTGACATTAGAAGAAAATGGATATGAGAACGTAACCTACAACTAAATTAACGTTATCTTACATAATTTCTAAACATTTGTATTTAGTTTTGTGAACCTTTTTATAAAACATGGCTATTTATTTTTATTTAAAGGGCTTATGTCTGCTATTTTGTTAATGTACATTAAGCAACTCATTTAGATGCAAGAACTGGCTGCCGGTGCTGTGAGATGTACATGCTTGGCCAGATTCGGCTCGAAGTTGTGCGTCTTCGGATGCGGAGCCGTGCACACTAAAAAACCGTGCACTGCACACCGCCACGCAAAATTAGGGCTGTCGCGGTGAAGGATTTTCCCTTGCGGTAATTTTCAGTGGGCCAATAGCGCGATATGCGGTTTTACCGCATTTATTAATTTATTTAGATGTATTTGTTGCTATATAAATAAGTGTCACGATGTGGTCAGTATGCACAAAAGCGAGAACATTTTAAGTAAACAACAAACCGAAACTAAAAAGCGTCTCTGCGCATTGAAAGCCTGTCACTCAGCGCGCAGTTGTTACGGCAACGGACTGTCGTTGAGTGAGTCATTAAACCATTCATTCAACAACACGTTCAAAAACGCTGATTGATTCATTAAAAGATAGTAATGAAACAAGGTTAATTATTTTTAACTTTGAGCTCCACTTTTCAAGGCTCAGCTGACCAGCAATGCGTCGCATGGGAAATGCTGAAGCTTCATAGAGATAAATGGCATTGATTCAATGCGTGACTCACTGAGTTTTGTTTCCCGCGACCGCGAGTTCCTCGCGCTGTGGATGCTGACCAGCGATGTCGCTGATGCCATTCATGGTAAATACCCTTTATTTTAAACGTTCAAAGGATGACAGGACAAATATTTAACTTTCCTTGGACACGGCAACCTTTTCACGAATATGACTTGACCTCAAAGACAGACGCAGGTAATCGCACGCGCTCAGTCGATCTCTCTCATTCACTGTCCGTTTAGGCTTAAGTGCAACTCCACGAAGCCTCTGTACAAATCACCACGATAAAACCATGATCACCATGTCTTATTATCATTATTAACTTATTTAACATTCAATACACATGCACAAAGTTCAAATCAAGAAGGGTGTAGCCTTATGAAAAAAGAAAACGCAAATATCGCGGTTGCTGTGGTTACTTGAATTCCTCTGCGGTTGGCTTGTCAGTAGAGCGGTAATACAATATTGCAGTTATCGTGATAGCCCTACGCGAAATGTGGCCTTGCACACTAGGGCTGCAACAACTAATCGATAATAATCGATTATGAAAATCGTTGTCAACGAATGTCATTGTCGATTAGTTGGTCTGCTCACGTCACGGGGAGCGTTACTGATGACGTCCCTTTCATGACAACGCAGTCACGCGAAATGGCAGAGAGTAATCGGAGAGAAACATCAGCACGGCAAGCAAAAACTGTATATTCTCATTATATGATGATGTGAAAATGGTATAGTCTAGTTTAATTCAATACTACAGTGTAAACAGCTTTGTTTACTAACTTCGGGACAGTCACACTAGATCTATTTTGTATCGAGCATCAGGTTGCGCAATCAGTTCGCTCGCAACATAAGTGATGGATTAAAATAGCGCTACCGCATAAATAGGTTAAATTAAATGGTATTTACAAAGTGAAGCACTAAATATAAAGGCAGTTAATAACAGCAGCAGTAAAATATTGTTTTTTAGTCACTGTAGTCAGTGGTTTTCAGCGAATGCTTGTGCAGTAATACATCATTTTTCCTGTACTTTTAATCAAGCCTGTTGTCAGCTGCGTACCTCCATTCCGCTCTCTTTTTATAGCATTTGTCTACTACTATGTAAGGGATAATCCCGCTTATTACATGGCTACCCACCAAATAAATCAATAATTTTACACAAAATATTGATTTAAAAAGGAGTTTATTGATTTAAAAATGATTGTATTGCTTCCGCTAAAGAAAATACTCCGTTCCGTCTCTACGGTTAGAATCCTGCGTCCATAGCAACGCTCTGTTTTTCTGGTGTGTTATACTTCGCAGCGGTCTGTTATCAAGAAATAACAGATCGCATTCTACATTGGAATTCAAAATCTGCTGCTTAATATCTTATTACAAACATGTTTGTGTCCTAATTTCATAATGTGAAGTTTATATGAGCAGCGCAACTCAATATTTTGTTTTGTTTATTTATATTTTGGATATTTAAAGAAGTTTTACTGTTTAAAAACTGGACAAACTTTTGTGTTTGGGGTTTAAAATGTAAAAATTAAAGATTATATTAGTAAAACTCAATGTGTGGCTTTTGCACTTTTTAAAGTACACTTTTACACATAAATACCCTGATTTAGGGTTTTATTTAGTTATAAACAAAAATCAAATTGAATTTAAAAAACCTATCCGATTAATCGATTAATCGAAAAAATAATCGTCCGATTAATCGATTATCAAAATAATCGTTAGTTGCAGCCCTATTGCACACCCAACGCGCACGACCGCCAACACCGCAATGACGACATTTTTGCCACGCGCCCTCGCATAAATAAGAGATGCTTTATTTTCAGTTTTATAGCTGATTGTCTTGTTTACATCTTACTTTACACACTTCAGGGCAGGCTGTTGCAGCTAGCTCAGGGGAGAGACCGTATGACACTATGGTACAGCCTCAGACATGCACAATAAAAAATTTCTGCATTTTTGTTTTGCTTTTCCCTCCATTGTACCGAACTCCTACCGAACCGTAATGTCTGAACCGAATCGTGACTTCTGTGTACTGTTCCACCCCTAATGATTCAGGTTATTAACACACAATGTGGACACTTTTACAAAACCAATGCTAATTTATCATTTTCCAACTACAAAGACATGGATTATCATGTAAGCGTATGCAAACGATCAGTACTAAGAAATTAATGTGTAATATGCTGTCCCATACCTTTGTTACTATCGATAAATCATTCCGTAAACCCAGGTTTGTCCCTAAAAGACAGAATGTGTGTCCTGGCATCATCAACAGGCCTTATCCTCGTCTTCCTTTTCAACATTATGGTGCTGAAAATAATTACATACACAATAAAAATCAATTACATTATCATGGGGAAACAAAAAAAATAATTAAATCAAACAATTTCAAGTAATGTAACGTTAATATTCAGTGGTTTAAGATCTAAATGTAGCTTGCACAGGCCAGACAACAGATATAAAACAGAAACGATAATTAGATTATTCAGGCATATTGTAAATATTGTAAGATAGATCAATAAACAGTTAAGTTAGTCTGTCAGCTGCACACGATCTGCAATCATGTCTGCTCAATTAAAATATAAGCGTCAAACCAATACATTAGTGGATTTTTGCAAAACTATAAAGCAAACGGAGTCAAATTATCATGTAATGCAATAAAATGCTTCTTACGCAGCCGCCATTATCAGCTATCGATCTATAAATAGCATCACCAGCTCATAACATTATCATCTATCGATCTGAATAAAATGCTACATCATTAACTATCATTTAACGTTAGTTGCGCTACGAAATTGAGTAAGAATTGAAACGAATATCATGTACAAAGTCAAATAACTTCACTTACCTCTTTCTCACATGAAGAGAGTGTGTTCAGAGTCGAAGCGCGTGGAACTTCCGGTTTAAAATGCCGTCCTTGACCGTGTCCGTGGGCTTTTAGCAGCTAATGTTAGCCATCTGATTAAAACCTTAACGTTACTTCATTAAGCATTATTCTGTTCACACGACTAGAAATACACATGAAACTATATCAAATGTTTAGTTAAATACTATAGGATTACAGCAAATTATTGCTTAGTCTACATGAAGTGTTTCTTCCGTTGAAACAGAGTCAAAACATGAGGAATTAAAGATTACAACCCAGAAACAGTGTGCGTCAGTGCGTCAGTGCGTGAGTGCGTGGGCGCATCCAATAAAACTACACGGCTCCTCCCTCCCTCTCCGTGGGCCTTTCTCATTGGCTAAAGCCACACACACATCC
>NC_138731.1:45075019-45107299 GCF_965113295.1 Leuciscus leuciscus | reverse complement strand
GAGAACAATCAACACTGCAATTTCATGTTGTGCAAGAGATCAGCAATAACATATTTTGTAAACGGGGAACAGCGACAAATAACAAACAAGAAAAATCGTATATGAGGTGAAGAATCATTAGTAACCAGGAAAAATTTTGTATAATTGTGTGTGCTGCAGCGATGCAAAAGTCCAGTTCACAGTTATTGCATTTGTGGATGATGTATTACGTGAGATCAACAACAGCACAAAAACAGGGCAAAACGATATACAACAAACAAGGAAAAGGGCATATGAGGCAAAGAATCCCTTTTAACCAGAAAATGTGTATAATTGTGTGTGCTGCATCAATGCAAAGTCCAGTTTACAGTTGTTGCAATTGTTGGATCAAAGAACTCATAAAGCCTGAAAAGTAGTCATGTCTCGGGCTGCAAGATGCCTAGCTGGACTCAATGATGAAACTGGCAAATATAAACGTCCGTCTCTTGCTCGCAAAGTTGGACATGGCTTGCATGCTTTAGCCATGTTTATCAAATCTGAAGGATTGAAGATGAAAGATCAACAGACTGCCAAAGATGCTGAGGAATGTGCACTGCTATACCAAGAAAGTAGGAAATTTGACATTGCAAGTCAAGCGCTAACTCAGCTTAACCAGACCAAGTGGAATTCTCCTCAGATTCTACCATTCACACAGGATGTCCACAGACTGCATTGCTATTTGTCTGAGAAACAGCAGAAGCAATTGAATGCCCTGCAAGAAGAGCCTTCTCCCTTGAACTGGAAGGACGTTGCTAAAGTGACCCTGGCGCAAGTTATCCTCTTCAACCGACGCAGAGCAGAAGGATACATCAGAAACACACGAAGATGTTAACCTAGCACTTACAGCACTGGAGCAGAAGCTTTGCAAACATTTTGTTCGGATTGCCATAGTAGGAAAGAGAGGGAGGAAAGTTCCTGTTCTCCTTACCCCGGTCATGAGAGAATCGCTCGATACTCTGAAAAGCGAGAAGAATGTGGAGTACTGAGTGAAAACGGATACTTGTTTGCATTGCCGCTCTCTGTCCATTACTTGAGGGGTTCCGATTGCATTAGGCAGTTTGTGAATGAATGTGATGATATCAAACATCCCAAAGCGCTAACCTCAACAAAACTTAGGAAACACATTGCTACTCTGTCGACTGTTCTGAATCTCAAGACTACAGAACAGGGACGGCTAGGAGAATACAAGGGGAAGAATCTGGATGAAATTCAGCTTGATGTGACTGGTATTGATATAGAAGTCTTTTTTATTATTAAGGAAAGTTAAAAAGCACAGCATTGTCCATTTATAAATCGTTCTCTTTTAGAATAGTAGATAGTATTTGATAAGTAATAGAATAGAATTGAATAGAACAGAGTAGAAGTATTTGACCTCAACATACTGAAGAAGAGGGCAGGTTTTATTGTTATAATGTGACTAACTAGACAATTTTAGTCTATTCAGCTATTTATGTAGTCATTTTGTATAATCTTGACAGATTGCAGTTTCACAACTCATTGAATCATTGAACAGAATCCCTATTAACCAGAAAATGTGTATAATTGTGTGTGCTGCATCAATGCAAAGTCCAGTTCACTGTTATTGTAATTGTTGTATAATGTTAAGTAAGTGGATTAAGTGAAAGTGCATTCACCTAACTTCATAAAATTGGTATTAAACCACATGGATTACTACTACTTTATAAATGTTCTGAAGCTTGAAAGTTTAGGGTGAGGTTGAAGTTTAGGATGAACAATGGAGGGACAGAAATATCTCGTTTCATTCAAAATATTTTCATCTGTGTTCCAAAGATGAACAAATTTCTTATGGGTTTGGAATAACAAAGGAGAGTAAATGACAACTAACCCTTTAAGAGGATAATACAATGAAAAACTAAATGTCAACTTTGTTGAAAACACTTAGAACACATGTCCCGATGTGAATGCTAGTGGGAAGGCATCCAATACGTTGAGATACCTGTATTTCCCCGTACTTTCCTTCTTATGGCAGAAATACGATTTTTGATGAAGTATTTGACCGCCTTCCAGTCTCGATTTCCTAAAGCTTGAGCTTCTGCATCAACGCAGCGCTGACAGTCCTTTTTCCCTGGAACTTGGCTCCTCACAATGAATTTCCTTAGGTGCCTTTCTACTGCCGCACATTCATCTGTTGTCCAGCTTCTTTTGGCAGCAGTTTCTTTACCCAAGTATACAAAAAAATAACATGTTATTAAGTTTAGGTTAATGTCTTAAGTTTAGGATTTTTAAACCTTAATCTGAACTGAAAGACTATTGGATTGATCACACAGGCCATTCATTGCCATATTGACTTGGTTCAGAGACTAAAAATACACTTTTAGTTTGTTTCTGAATAAAACTTTTGACTAATAATAATAATAATAATAATAATAAAGCAGTGCAATCCAGTAAAATGTGTGGTAGCACTTTATTTTGATGGTCCCCTTTAGACATTCTGTTAACTGAGTAACAATGCACCTACATGTCAACTAACTCTCATTACAGCATTAGTAGACCGTCTACTTAAAGTACTTTATACAATTTTGGCAAATGTACTTTGTTTTATGGACATTTTTATTTTAAAAACAAGACAAGGATTATTAGCAATGACTTTTACAGTCCGCATCTCATATTTTACGTATTGTCCTGTTAAACATGGCAGTCTCACATCGATGGGAATATGCATATGGAAATTATATGCAGATGAATGTATTAAAACTTTTGTGCGAACGCAAAATCTTCCCTTTGTGCATCCCACACTTTTAGAATGAAATCTAAGCAAAGTGTTATACATTTACATAGTACAATTTTCCTTTTGATCATATAATGAAAATGTTTAACCCAAAAATTCTGTCATCATTTACTCACCCACATGTTGTTCCAAACCTGTATGAGTTTCTTTCTTCTGAACACAGAAGACATTTTAAAGAATGTGGGTAACCAGAGAGTTGACGGCACCACTGACGTTCAAATTAGGAAAAAAATACTATAGAAGTCAGTGGTGCCATCAATTGTCTGGTTACCCCCATTCTTTAAAATGTCTTCTGTGTTCAGCAGAAGAAAAACTCATACAGGTTTGGAACAACATGAAGGTGAGTAAATGACAATAAAAATTTTGGGGTAAAGTATCCCTTTAAACCTTACGCTCAATAATTCTGTTTGAGGTTGTAAACCAAATATAATCAGAATATTAGACTGTGTAAACATACCTATTGTGACAGCTATCAATGTACAGTGATCAAGAGTAAAGATTTGATCAAATAATATAATTCAGAATAAAGCTTGTGTCTTCAAGACGAACGGGACAATCAATCTACTTAACATTTCTAAGCTCACCTCTCTTTTTTGCCGACTTTCTCTGGTATTGGGAATGCAGCGTGGAAGTAGGTTCTTGTGTGGATGTCACACTGTCCTCAACTTCAGTCTCCTGTGCTTCTGGAATAAAGTCATCTGAGTGCAAAGAAAAAAAAAAGTTTATTAAAGAAAGATAAATCAAAATGTAAGCAACACTGACTGGATTAGGATCTATCATGCATAACATTTGTGTCATGGTGACCAAGAGCAATGATCAACAGTACAAGTTTATAAATATTCAGTATACGGCACGAGTCTTGCAGATGATATGTATTGTGAAAAGCGCTATACAAATAAACAAATCGAATTGAACAAATTTCACATGGTTCCATAATTCTACAATACAGTGGTAGAGAGAGCCGGGTTTAATCATACTTGCACTCACACTGGGAGCACAATTTAAATGTATGCCCTTGGCAGATACTTTCTCCCCAAAGCAACTTACAGAACACATTACAGTGGCAATAGCCCTGAAGCAATGGGATGAGAACGTTGAGGAGATCGTCTACCTTTGGATCGTCTACTATACCTGTGGTGTAGCTTACTGTACCACACAATTAACTGGAAACAATGTCAAACATTCCCCACATGCAACAGGCAGCATGTCTAAAACATGTCAACTATAAATTAACTAAAAGGTTATATTAATGCAACAACCAAATATGTGGAATCCCATAAATATTGTGCAATAACATCTACATTTAATTGTCTAATTTAATTGAGATATCTTTCATAACCAAATTTTTCTTGTGAACACCCATCCATGTCAACAGTCTCTAAAACGGCAAGTAATAGAATATGAATGAGTTGTAAAACTGAAACTGCAATCTGTCAAGAGTATACAAAATGACTATAACAATAAAACCTGCCCTCTTCTTCAGTATGTTGAGGTCAAAAATTTCTACTCTGTTCTATTCAATTATATTCTATTACTTATCAAATACTATCTACTGTTCTAAAAGAGAACGATTTATAGATGGACAATGCTGTGCTTTTTAACTTTCCTTAGAGAAAAAAAAAAAAGACTTAATACTAGTCACATCGCGATCATCGTTTTCATGATTGATCGTCGCTGTCATTTGCGAGTACTCAGAGTCCATCCCTACCACGCACACCTACCTATTACGCAATCGCCACGGACCAACGGTAGTACGATGGTGTTTACCAGCCCGAGCAAACTTTTCTGGAAAGTTCGCTTTGAAATCCCAAAACAAACTTTGTTATGGCCTGATTTTGTTGAATGACGTCACAGTTCGTTATTCGATTTCGCTTGAAGTATATCGGGCCTTAAGGAGAAATGACTGATAAGACAATGATGAAGTAGCTGGTACGCAACAGATCCTAAGCATCATTGACATATCTTATCTTGCCGATGCTCCATATAGACAGTAAGAGCATACACTCATCTTTTCTAGAGGTAACAGCAAGTGTCACAGCAACAAATACGATGTTGCAATGCATTCCATCCAAAATACTCATTCTGAACATGCAGCAGCTTGATCAGTGTTGAATTACACCTGCAATTACACTAGTTTAAATATTGACAGGTGTTGTCCCAATGATGTAAAATCACTAAGAGTGAGATCCATACGTGAGGGCCCCATAAGGCCTAGACTGGAAATGTGTGTGTATGTGGGGGCCCCATAAGGCCTAGACTGGAAATGTGTGTGTATGTGGGGGCCCCATAAGGCCTAGACTGGAATGGTATGTGTGTGAGCTTAACTGTGAATTCATTCGTTTGAGGGCAGGGCCCCATAAGGCCTATACTAGAAATGCGTGTGAGGGCCCCATAAGGCCTAGGCTAGAAATGTGTGTGTGTGAGCGCTTGACATGTAGAGCATGAGGGCAAGACTAGAATAGATTGTGATGACAGAGTCGACATTACTACTTTACCTGCGTGACGACAGCATCTTTGTTGGAGGCATCATGGGAAGAGTGATCTGTTAGGGATGTTTTGGTCTCTAGAACAGAAGTCTGCTGCTTTGGCTCCTGGAAATTAGACAAAAAAAACAACAGAAACCAAAGTTAACAAAAGTTAGCTCATGTGAAAACAGTTTCTCATCTAGCACAGCTGAAATATAAGAGCATACACTCATGTTTTCTAGAGGTAACAGCAAGTGTCACAGCAACAAATAAGTTGTTGCAATGCATTCCATCCAAAATACTCATTCTGAACATGCAGCAGCTTGATCAGTGTTGAATTACACCTGCAATTACACTACTTTAAATATTGACAGGTGTTGTCCCAATGATGTAAAATCACTAAGAGTGAGATCCATACGTCAGGGCCCCATAAGGCCTAGACTGGAAATGTGTGTGTGTGTGTGAGGGCCCCATAAGGCCTAGACTGGAATTGTGTGTGTGTGAGCTTAACTGTGAATTCATTCATTTGAGGGAAGGGCCCCATAAGGCCTAGACTGGAAACGTGTGTGTGTGTGAGCGCTTGACATGCAGCATGAGGGCAAGACTAGAATAGATTGTGATGACAGTCGACATTACTCCTTTACCTGCGTGACGACAGCATCTTTGTTGGAGGCATCATGGGAAGAGTGATCTGTTAGGGATGTTTTGGTCTCTATAACAGAAATCTGTTGCTTTGGCTCCTGGAAATCAGACAAAAAACAACAGAAACCAAAGGTAACAAAAGTTAGCTCATGTGAAAACAGTTTCTCATCTAGCACAGCTGAAATATAAGAGCATACATTTGTCTTTTCTAGAGGTAACAGCAAGTGTCACAGCAACAAATAATATGTTGCAATGCATTACATCCAAAATACTCATTCTGAACATGCAGCAGCTTGATCAGTGTTGAATTACACCTGCAATTACACTACTTTAAATATTGACAGGTGTTGTCCCAATGATGTAAAATCACTAAGAGTGAGATCCATACGTCAGGGCCCCATATGGCCTAGACTGGAAATGTGTGTGTGTGTGTGGGGGGGCCCCATAAGGCCTAGACTGGAAATGTGTGTGTGTGTGAGCTTAACTGTGAATTCATTCATTTGAGGGAAGGGCCCCATAAGGCCTAGACTGGAAACGTGTGTGTGAGTGCTTGACATGCAGCATGAGGGCAAGACTAGAATAGATTGGGATGACAGTCAACATTACTCCTTTACCTGCGTGACGACAGCATCTTTGTTGGAGGCATCATGGGAAGAGTGATCTGTTAGGGATGTTTTGGTCTCTATAACAGAAGTCTGTTGCTTTGGCTCCTGGAAATCAGACAAAAAACAACAGAAACCAAAGGTAACAAAAGTTAGCTCATGTGAAAACAGTTTCTCATCTAGCACAGCTGAAATATAAGAGCATACATTTGTCTTTTCTAGAGGTAACAGCAAGTGTCACAGCAACAAATAAGATGTTGCAATGCATTACATCCAAAATACTCATTCTGAACATGCAGCAGCTTGATCAGTGTTGAATTACACCTGCAATTACACTACTTTAAATATTGACAGGTGTTGTCCCAATGATGTAAAATCACTAAGAGTGAGATCCATACGTCAGGGCCCCATATGGCCTAGACTGGAAATGTGTGTGTGTGTGGGGGGGCCCCATAAGGCCTAGACTGGAAATGTGTGTGTGTGTGAGCTTAACTGTGAATTCATTCATTTGAGGGAAGGGCCCCATAAGGCCTAGACTGGAAACGTGTGTGTGTGTGAGCGCTTGACATGCAGCATGAGGGCAAGACTAGAATAGATTGTGATGACAGTCAACATTACTCCTTTACCTGCGTGACGACAGCATCTTTGTTGGAGGCATCATGGGAAGAGTGATCTGTTAGGGATGTTTTGGTCTCTATAACAGAAGTCTGTTGCTTTGGCTCCTGGAAATCAGACAAAAAACAACAGAAACCAAAGGTAACAAAAGTTAGCTCATGTGAAAACAGTTTCTCATCTAGCACAGCTGAAATATAAGAGCATACATTTGTCTTTTCTAGAGGTAACAGCAAGTGTCACAGCAACAAATAAGATGTTGCAATGCATTACATCCAAAATACTCATTCTGAACATGCAGCAGCTTGATCAGTGTTGAATTACACCTGCAATTACACTACTTTAAATATTGACAGGTGTTGTCCCAATGATGTAAAATCACTAAGAGTGAGATCCATACGTCAGGGCCCCATATGGCCTAGACTGGAAATGTGTGTGTGTGTGAGCTTAACTGAATTCATTCATTTGAGGGGAGGGCCCCATAAGGCCTAGACTAGAAATGTGTGTGTGTGTGAGGGCCCCATAAGGCCTAGACTGGAATGGTGTGTGTGTGTGAGCTTAACTGTGAATTCATTCATTTGAGGGGAGGGCCCCATAAGGCCTAGACTAGAAATGTGTGTGTGTGAGCGCTTGACATGCAGCATGAGGGCAAGACTAGAATAGATTGTGATGACAGAGTCGACATTATTCCTTTACCTGCGTGACAAAAGCATATTTGATGGAGGCATCATGGGAAGAGTGATCTGTTAGGGATGTTTTGGTCTCTAGAACAGAAGTCTGCTGCTTTGGCTCCTGGAAATCAGACAAAAAGTTCTAAGAAACAGATCATGCATATATGAGATCACATAGCTATGCATAGATAATCATTTTTTACATACATTTAAGATGAATGTGTGTATTTAATGGGTAAAGCGCAGAAGAACTGAAGCGGATGCTTGAGCGCTGACTAGGGCTGAACGATTTTGGAAAATAATCTAATTGCGATTATTTTTACCAATATTGCGATTGCGATTTAATATGCGATTATTTTTAAGCTCTTTATCTTTTCTATTATTTCAACAAAAACAAGCAATACATCACTGTAAAATAGGATGGGAATCTTTTTTTTTTATAAAACTTAAAATATTTATAATTATAAGTACTTTTAAAAAGAAATACACATTAAAAAAAACTAAATAATACAACTATATGTTAAGAATTTTAACTAATATAGCTCCAAAACATAAAAGCAAATCAAATAAAAACATTAAAAACATTACAAGCAATAAACAATGAGTGCTTTCAGTATTTAAGGGTAGGCTGTCTGAACGTTTTCATCTCTTTTGAAATATAAGATGTGGTTTGTCCTGTCTGTTAAAATAACTTAACTGCGTTTACATTAATTTCGCGTCATAAAAGCATTTTGAGATGCAAGTACATTTCACCACGTAGACGGAGTCGCTCACAGCCGCATGCTCAAGCGCTCTTCGCAAAGCGCGCGTGAGTATTTGAAACTGAAAGCAGCTTCTGTCAGTGATTTTCATATTTTTAATATATAAGCCAACTGTATTCCAAAAGACATATGATGCCTTCGTAGAGCATTTGTAAGGAAAATACCGGCGCCGGCGGGCGAGACTACAAGAGTAACATCAAGCAAAGCACGCGTGATGCGTATCTTATAGCGCATCTTGTGCAATGCAGCCCGCGAATGTCCTTGTAATTCGCTTCAACTTCTCCGAACTTTATGAAAGATTATTTTTCGGAAGGTTCGAGTGGTGTCGTGTGTGCGTGTGTGTGAGACAGAGGAATTAGAAGCAAGCAGAATATTGTTGTTTATAAAGCACACGCAGCGTCATCACGTAGGCTATCTGTGTTTAAAACTAAGATCAGACTCTATTCTGAATTATCTGAATAGATACAAAATCGTTGGAGAGAATCTATAACACAATATCACATAAATTAAACACAAACTGTTCTTTCCTGTAGCCTATGCCAGGTCTATGTGTAGCGTGCCAAGTTGATGCTTCCTCCGTAGGCGTAGTGCAGACTGCTTTACTGCTGACGCGTGTCACGTGACCAAAGTTTAATCGCAGCTTTTGCGGTTAAATCGCGTTTCATCATATCGCGATATTATCGTAAATGCAATTAATCGTTCAGCCCTAGCGCTGACAGAAGACTTTTCAGTACACACGCTTCGATTGTGTGCACACAGAGGGCTGCCTGTCATGGTTCATTGCAATTTAGCATTTTAAGATCTTTGAAACTTTGATTTAAGACATTGAAATGCTAATTAAGGCATTATTTGTACATTAACAAATTAAAAACTTAAAGATTGGCAGACATCCTGATAATCAACAGAAGTTGGAGCTATGATTCATAGGGGTGGAGCGGTACATGTATTCGTATTTAGGGATGGGGCCGATCCGATCCAGTATCGGTATCGGGACCGATACCAGCGTAATTCACGCATCGGATTTTCCCGATCCAACCTGCGGAGATATCCGATATCCATGAGTCATGTCTGCACTTTAACGTTGTCTGCTGAAATGACTCCAAAAGTGATTCCCGCCAGCTAGTCTGCTAGCTTTGGATTTGGATTTCCCGAACGGAGGCGCAGCTCAATGAGACACAGCGTTATGAGACACGCCCCCGCTCAGGAAATCCATTCCGCAGTTTGCGGTTAGCCAACATGTCCGCTGTGTGGAAATACTTCACACTGGAAACACCGCAGAGCAAGACAGCATCAGACAATTAATACGAGTCGAGTCTATTAAATGTATTTTTTTGAATGAATACTTGTTTGATACTCCATAAATACTTGTTTAGTTAATGGATGATTCACCATTTCTGAACGAATCTTTTGAATGAATGATTCTCGTTCCAGAGAAGGCAGACATGCTGATTTTTCTTCAAAAGAATTGCTGATTCTACATCTGATGATGTAACGTCTTTACTTCTGTTACATATTTTATGTTCATGTTTTTGCTTTTCATGATAATTCCTTAAAGTATTATAAATATAAATACTTTGCATTGTCACAGTTTTACTGGTAATAGCCTAAATGTGACAAGAATAAAAGGTAGAATTTTTACAAGTATTTGCTCTCTTTTTTCTCTCCAATAAATATTGAAATTGAAACCAAGAATCGTTAAGAACCGGATTCGATAAGCAGAACCGGAATGGTTAAAATTAAAACGATACCCAACCCTACGTCTGAGGCGAAATCCGCTTGTCTGTTTGCAAGATGGCTGATGTTGATCGAGCATTCATCGAGAGAGTTACCGCATCGGAACGAGGATCACCCTTTAGATAGTGTGTGTGTAAGATGTTTAACATTACACTTGCACTTTTCTTATATTTCAAGACTCAAGTATTTGACATTTTGGGAATGTAATAAATATTGACATGACAATCAATTTGAAACCCTTACAGTTGTATATTTGTTTTCAGAATGGGATTTTTCCTGTTAACAGGATTTCCTGTTTTTCTGACTTCCTTTTCTGACCTTATACTTCTCAAGTTGCCTTTTGGGACATACATGCGTATACGTACATATCACACTTGCCTGTTGAGAGAAGTTTATTTCAGCATCATATAAAATAAACAATAATGATAATAATAATAATAATAATAATAATAATAATATTAAAGCAAACACAGCTCTGGTATCGGAATAGTATCGGTATCGGCCGATATCCAAATTCAGGTATCGGGATCAGATCGGAAGTGAAAAAATGTGGATCGGTGCATCCCTAGAACCAAATCGGTACGGGTGTCATGGTTCGGTGCATGAATTTACACACAGAATACACAGTATAAAAATAAATAAAACTCGCGTTCAAATGAATTAATGTAATGCAGAACTACTGTTAGATACGCAGGTTCTTTAGGGACACCTAATCTGTAGCCCCGCCTTAGGCTAGGTTTGTTTATACTTTCGCGAGCCTCCGCTGACCGCGCGCGCGCGCCTCCCCAAATGGACGAGGCATTTATACTTTGCGTTCGCCGGTGTACTATTCTTTGAAATGACAGGGTGCGACTCGGTGTAACTGTCCATCAGGAATCAGCGGTGAGAAATAAGGTACACTAGTGAATGTTTATTTTAGTAGCCTACAACAACACCTTTAGTACACCAAAACCACACTACAAAAGAATCGTGTAAAGCAGGAAACCAGATTATTCCGTGACATTAGAAGAAAATGGATATGAGAACGTAACCTACAACTAAATTAACGTTATCTTACATAATTTCTAAACATTTGTATTTAGTTTTGTGAACCTTTTTATAAAACATGGCTATTTATTTTTATTTAAAGGGCTTATGTCTGCTATTTTGTTAATGTACATTAAGCAACTCATTTAGATGCAAGAACTGGCTGCCGGTGCTGTGAGATGTACATGCTTGGCCAGATTCGGCTCGAAGTTGTGCGTCTTCGGATGCGGAGCCGTGCACACTAAAAAACCGTGCACTGCACACCGCCACGCAAAATTAGGGCTGTCGCGGTGAAGGATTTTCCCTTGCGGTAATTTTCAGTGGGCCAATAGCGCGATATGCGGTTTTACCGCATTTATTAATTTATTTAGATGTATTTGTTGCTATATAAATAAGTGTCACGATGTGGTCAGTATGCACAAAAGCGAGAACATTTTAAGTAAACAACAAACCGAAACTAAAAAGCGTCTCTGCGCATTGAAAGCCTGTCACTCAGCGCGCAGTTGTTACGGCAACGGACTGTCGTTGAGTGAGTCATTAAACCATTCATTCAACAACACGTTCAAAAACGCTGATTGATTCATTAAAAGATAGTAATGAAACAAGGTTAATTATTTTTAACTTTGAGCTCCACTTTTCAAGGCTCAGCTGACCAGCAATGCGTCGCATGGGAAATGCTGAAGCTTCATAGAGATAAATGGCATTGATTCAATGCGTGACTCACTGAGTTTTGTTTCCCGCGACCGCGAGTTCCTCGCGCTGTGGATGCTGACCAGCGATGTCGCTGATGCCATTCATGGTAAATACCCTTTATTTTAAACGTTCAAAGGATGACAGGACAAATATTTAACTTTCCTTGGACACGGCAACCTTTTCACGAATATGACTTGACCTCAAAGACAGACGCAGGTAATCGCACGCGCTCAGTCGATCTCTCTCATTCACTGTCCGTTTAGGCTTAAGTGCAACTCCACGAAGCCTCTGTACAAATCACCACGATAAAACCATGATCACCATGTCTTATTATCATTATTAACTTATTTAACATTCAATACACATGCACAAAGTTCAAATCAAGAAGGGTGTAGCCTTATGAAAAAAGAAAACGCAAATATCGCGGTTGCTGTGGTTACTTGAATTCCTCTGCGGTTGGCTTGTCAGTAGAGCGGTAATACAATATTGCAGTTATCGTGATAGCCCTACGCGAAATGTGGCCTTGCACACTAGGGCTGCAACAACTAATCGATAATAATCGATTATGAAAATCGTTGTCAACGAATGTCATTGTCGATTAGTTGGTCTGCTCACGTCACGGGGAGCGTTACTGATGACGTCCCTTTCATGACAACGCAGTCACGCGAAATGGCAGAGAGTAATCGGAGAGAAACATCAGCACGGCAAGCAAAAACTGTATATTCTCATTATATGATGATGTGAAAATGGTATAGTCTAGTTTAATTCAATACTACAGTGTAAACAGCTTTGTTTACTAACTTCGGGACAGTCACACTAGATCTATTTTGTATCGAGCATCAGGTTGCGCAATCAGTTCGCTCGCAACATAAGTGATGGATTAAAATAGCGCTACCGCATAAATAGGTTAAATTAAATGGTATTTACAAAGTGAAGCACTAAATATAAAGGCAGTTAATAACAGCAGCAGTAAAATATTGTTTTTTAGTCACTGTAGTCAGTGGTTTTCAGCGAATGCTTGTGCAGTAATACATCATTTTTCCTGTACTTTTAATCAAGCCTGTTGTCAGCTGCGTACCTCCATTCCGCTCTCTTTTTATAGCATTTGTCTACTACTATGTAAGGGATAATCCCGCTTATTACATGGCTACCCACCAAATAAATCAATAATTTTACACAAAATATTGATTTAAAAAGGAGTTTATTGATTTAAAAATGATTGTATTGCTTCCGCTAAAGAAAATACTCCGTTCCGTCTCTACGGTTAGAATCCTGCGTCCATAGCAACGCTCTGTTTTTCTGGTGTGTTATACTTCGCAGCGGTCTGTTATCAAGAAATAACAGATCGCATTCTACATTGGAATTCAAAATCTGCTGCTTAATATCTTATTACAAACATGTTTGTGTCCTAATTTCATAATGTGAAGTTTATATGAGCAGCGCAACTCAATATTTTGTTTTGTTTATTTATATTTTGGATATTTAAAGAAGTTTTACTGTTTAAAAACTGGACAAACTTTTGTGTTTGGGGTTTAAAATGTAAAAATTAAAGATTATATTAGTAAAACTCAATGTGTGGCTTTTGCACTTTTTAAAGTACACTTTTACACATAAATACCCTGATTTAGGGTTTTATTTAGTTATAAACAAAAATCAAATTGAATTTAAAAAACCTATCCGATTAATCGATTAATCGAAAAAATAATCGTCCGATTAATCGATTATCAAAATAATCGTTAGTTGCAGCCCTATTGCACACCCAACGCGCACGACCGCCAACACCGCAATGACGACATTTTTGCCACGCGCCCTCGCATAAATAAGAGATGCTTTATTTTCAGTTTTATAGCTGATTGTCTTGTTTACATCTTACTTTACACACTTCAGGGCAGGCTGTTGCAGCTAGCTCAGGGGAGAGACCGTATGACACTATGGTACAGCCTCAGACATGCACAATAAAAAATTTCTGCATTTTTGTTTTGCTTTTCCCTCCATTGTACCGAACTCCTACCGAACCGTAATGTCTGAACCGAATCGTGACTTCTGTGTACTGTTCCACCCCTAATGATTCAGGTTATTAACACACAATGTGGACACTTTTACAAAACCAATGCTAATTTATCATTTTCCAACTACAAAGACATGGATTATCATGTAAGCGTATGCAAACGATCAGTACTAAGAAATTAATGTGTAATATGCTGTCCCATACCTTTGTTACTATCGATAAATCATTCCGTAAACCCAGGTTTGTCCCTAAAAGACAGAATGTGTGTCCTGGCATCATCAACAGGCCTTATCCTCGTCTTCCTTTTCAACATTATGGTGCTGAAAATAATTACATACACAATAAAAATCAATTACATTATCATGGGGAAACAAAAAAAATAATTAAATCAAACAATTTCAAGTAATGTAACGTTAATATTCAGTGGTTTAAGATCTAAATGTAGCTTGCACAGGCCAGACAACAGATATAAAACAGAAACGATAATTAGATTATTCAGGCATATTGTAAATATTGTAAGATAGATCAATAAACAGTTAAGTTAGTCTGTCAGCTGCACACGATCTGCAATCATGTCTGCTCAATTAAAATATAAGCGTCAAACCAATACATTAGTGGATTTTTGCAAAACTATAAAGCAAACGGAGTCAAATTATCATGTAATGCAATAAAATGCTTCTTACGCAGCCGCCATTATCAGCTATCGATCTATAAATAGCATCACCAGCTCATAACATTATCATCTATCGATCTGAATAAAATGCTACATCATTAACTATCATTTAACGTTAGTTGCGCTACGAAATTGAGTAAGAATTGAAACGAATATCATGTACAAAGTCAAATAACTTCACTTACCTCTTTCTCACATGAAGAGAGTGTGTTCAGAGTCGAAGCGCGTGGAACTTCCGGTTTAAAATGCCGTCCTTGACCGTGTCCGTGGGCTTTTAGCAGCTAATGTTAGCCATCTGATTAAAACCTTAACGTTACTTCATTAAGCATTATTCTGTTCACACGACTAGAAATACACATGAAACTATATCAAATGTTTAGTTAAATACTATAGGATTACAGCAAATTATTGCTTAGTCTACATGAAGTGTTTCTTCCGTTGAAACAGAGTCAAAACATGAGGAATTAAAGATTACAACCCAGAAACAGTGTGCGTCAGTGCGTCAGTGCGTGAGTGCGTGGGCGCATCCAATAAAACTACACGGCTCCTCCCTCCCTCTCCGTGGGCCTTTCTCATTGGCTAAAGCCACACACACATCCGGGAGTGTGTATCTGCTGCAATACCACGTTCCCAGCTACAGGGGCGATAGAGAGCATACACACTTACACACTCAAAACTGGTTTTTATTACCTTGTGGGGAAAGTGAAAAAAAAGCATGAGGCATATCAGCAGAGGCTACTGAGGCAGTTTACGTTGAAATCGGTGTGGGGCCCACCATTTTGGGCCCCACAACGTTGTTGGACCCCATACCGTTGGTGTGCTCCCGGTGACTGGGACCCACAAAGTAAGAAATACAAGTACACACACACACACACACACACACACACACACACACACACACACACACACACACACACACACACACACACACACACACACACACACACACACACACACACACACACACACACACACACACACACACACACACACACACACACACACACACACACACACACACGTCAACGCTGCTCTTCCTCAGGACGAAACACCTAAACATTTTTAAAGCTGCAGTGTGTGATGTTTAGCGGCATCTAGTGGTGATGTTGCGAATTGCAACCAACAGAAGTTACGCTGGCCGACAGTAAAATATATGGTCGTCTGAGTCGAGACAGCAGAGAGTAGCCAGTTAAACAATGAGGTTTCTTTACAAAGATATATTAAAGGATAATTCCGGTATTAGAAACATGTTCTTAAAACAACCCTTAACGTTCGTTTTCAAAACTGTGAAACTCACCAAGTGGTTAGTGGTGTTCGTTGATGTTCCAAAACAAGTAGCGTAGCGAAATACAGTTTCTGTCGTGTTTTATTTGGCATTTTGTAAAATCCCATTGATTTCTGTTCGGAGGACTCATTGCTCGTTGATATTACTGCGCTTCAGACTCAAATATCGACTCGGAAGTTTATACGCGGTTGTGAGGTATCTGAAAAAATAGTTCCACTATAGCAAATAACACGGATTGAAATCATACATTGCGCCGATATATTTGTAACGAATTAGTAACGAACACCACTAACCACTCGGTGAGTTGCACAGTTTTGAAAACGAACGTTAAGGGTTGGTTTAAGGACATGTTTGAGCCAATAGACAGCCACTCTGAAGCGGTCAAAGGCGATTCTAAACGAGTCAAAAAGTCGAGACAGGACCCATCGTCAACATTTCTGTGTCCACCACTCTAGTTCATCCATAACAAACCAGAAAAGAGACTCAAAGTGCTAAATACCGGAATTATCCTTTAAGAAATTAGGTTGACTTAATTATTCAGTAAAACGATGTTATTGTGAATTTTATTGTTACTTGTTCATCATTGAGTCAGTGTTTTATTCGCTGACTTTAGCGAGCTTCTTTGCACGAAGAACAACATAGTGATGAAACGCGTTTGTCCGTTTAGGGCCACCGTACAAACACGTAGATGTAAGGAGACCCGTGGTGTGTGTAGAGAGAAATGCCTCATTCTAAGCTAATAAAAACATAACGGTTCATTAAGGTCTTTATACACCACTGAAAACTTATGTATATAATATTGTATTTCTGTCAACAGATCCTCATAAATATTACACAATGCACCTTTAAATCAAGGAGAAGTGAAATGACTGAAGATATGAAGTCTTGGTTTAAATGAGTTGATGCTTAAAACAAGAAACAATATGTGGTAATGATTGTTCTCAGTACTTCATACTCTCTCATCTGAAACTGTTTTAAATATCATATTCTAATTGTATAATAGAGAATTTGTCATCCTGTAGTCTGACGTGTTTTTTTATGTGCTCGTATTTATTTGATTTAAATTCACTTTCACGTTTTTTAAATTTTTTATATATACTAGAAAAGACAAAAAGTGGTAATAAATAGTGACCGCTTATCTAAAACATGCACTTTTATTTGTAGAGTTTAATCTAAAATCTTGATGTTGAAAGAAGTTGTTTATTGGATCAAAAAGCAGTCAAAATATTTTTAATGTTTTTGAAAGGCTGCACTTATTGCATCAAAAATACAGTAAAAATTTTGAAATATTATTCTAATGTAAATCATCTGTTTTCTATGTGAATATCTAGTAAAGTGTCATTTATTCCTGTGATCAAAGCTGAATTTTCAGCATCATTACTCCAGTCTTCAGTGTCACATGATCCTTCACAAATCATTCTAATATGAGGATTTGATGCTCAAGAAACATTTATGATTATTATCAGTGTGATAGAATTTATTTTTCAGGATTCTTTGATCATCATTTTGGAATGATTTGTGAAGGATCATGTGACACTGAAGACTGGAGTAATGATGCTGAAAATTCAGCTTTGATCACAGGAATAAATTACACTTTACTATATATTCACATAGACAACAGATGATTTACACTGTAATAATATTTCACTGTTTTAACAGTATTTTTGATCCAATAACTACAGCCTTAGTGATCAGAAGAGACTTCTTTCAAAAATCTTTTGACCGGTAGTGTAGATCAACTCATGGCTGTAAATGTAAGACATGTTACGATATCAATGAAAGTTGCTTCGGACAGAAATGTTCACGTCGGCCTTTACCTTGGACACCAGGAATCCCTCCATGTAATCCAGGATCTTCCTCGGATACAGCTCTTGGTCAGTAGTGGCCATGTTCATCAGCATTTGCTCTGTTCTGTGTGAGAAACACTGAGCGCACGGCTTTACGCAGAGACCTAATCAGATTAGCCGGATTATACACGTCCAGATTGAATGGACACAGAGAAGGGCTTTTAATTCAGACCTCAACATTTATTACTCTGAAAGCAATTAAAGCTGCTTATTTGTTAAACAACAGGATCATCCAGAACCAGAAGAAACACCATATACCAGTCAACATGAAGACTGAAGTTTGTTCTAACACAATAACACTGCAAAAAAAACACCTTCTTCCTCAGTGTTTCTAATATAAATGAAGATATTAAGCCTTGTTTTCTGAAAAAATAATCAAAATGAAGAGAGTTTATGCTTGAAAATCTGCCAGTGGGGTCAGAAAAATACACTTGATTCAAATAGAAAACAAAATTATTTTTCTGATCCCACTGGCAGATATTTGTTCATGTTTTAAGCACAAACTCGCTTAATTTTAATGAACTTTTCAGAGAATAAGACTGTAAAAGTATCTTGATTTGAGATTGTTTCGATATTTGCACTGAAAAACAAGACGAACATTATTTTTGCTGTAAAAATATTCTTTTTTTAACACATTAAGTAGCTCTCTAGAATATTGTGGCACTTCGCAGTCAAATACATGAAATAAAAGTTAAAGGGGTGGTATAATGCAATTATAATACAATCATTTTAATACAATAATTGATAAATGATAAAATTGTGTGTTTGTGTGTGTTTCACTCACTTTCCTGACAAGCGTGGCTGTTGTGCCGCAAGCAGAGAGCTGTATATCTCAGCAGAGCTCTTTCAGTGTATTGTATTCAGTAGATCTCTACATGTTCTGTGTCCAGCCCCTCTGCCTGAGGTACTTGTAAGCTTTTTAAAGGGTTAGTTCACCCAAAAATGAAAATTCTGTCAGTAATTACTCTCCCTCATGTTCTTCCAACCCCGTAAGACTTTCGTTCATCTTCAGACACAAATTAAGATATTTTTGATGAAATCTGAGAGCTGTCTCACTCCTTCATCTGTAATCGAGATATACCAGCCCAGAAAGTTAGTAAAGACATCGTTAAAATAGTCCAAGTGACTACAGTGGTTCAACCTTAAGTTTATCAAGCGACGAGAATACTTTTTGTGTGCAAAAAAAACTACTTTATTCAACCATTAATATTCTTCTGTGTGTTTCTCTGAGTGAGTTTTGACCATAGACTGTAAAAAAAGATGGACGACGTTGGTGAGAACTGAAGCCGCCAGTGTCCCGATATGGCGCTGATATCTTGGGACTTGAGTCTGCGCTGTAGCGATCTCGGGACCAGACCCGCGCAGTAGCGATCTCGGGACCAGACCCGCGCAGTAGCGACCTCGGGACCAGACCCGCGCAGTAGCGATCTCGGGACCAGACCCGCGCAGTAGCGATCTCGGGACCAGACCCGCGCAGTAGCGACCTCGGGACCAGACCCGCGCAGTAGCGACCTCGGGACCAGACCCGCGCAGTAGCGACCTCGGGACCAGACCCGCGCAGTAGCGATCTCGGGACCAGACCCGCGCAGTAGCAATCTCGGGACCAGACCCGCGCAGTAGCGATCTCGGGACCAGACAGACCTGCGCAGTAGCGATCTCGACACCAGACCTGCGCAGTAGCGATCTCGGGACCAGACCTGCGCAGTAGCGATCTCGGGACCAGACCTGCGCAGTAGCGATCTCGGGACCAGACCCGCGCAGTAGCGATCTCGGGACCAGACAGACCTGCGCAGTAGCGATCTCGACACCAGACCTGCGCAGTAGCGATCTCGGGACCAGACCTGCGCAGTAGCGATCTCGGGACCAGACCCGCGCAGTAGCGATCTCGGGACCAGACCCGCGCAGTAGCGATCTCGGGACCAGACCCGCGCAGTAGCGATCTCGGGACCAGACCCGCGCAGTAGCGATCTCGGCACCAGACCCGCGCAGTAGCGATCTCGGGACCAGACCCGCGCAGTAGCGATCTCGGGACCAGACCCGCGCAGTAGCGATCTCGGGACCAGACCCGCGCAGTAGCGATCTCGGGACCAGACCCGCGCAGTAGCGATCTCGGGACCAGACCCGCGCAGTAGCGATCTCGGGACCAGACCCGCGCAGTAGCGATCTCGGGACCAGACCCGCGCAGTAGCGATCTCGGGACCAGACCCGCGCAGTAGCGATCTCGGGACCAGACCTGCGCAGTAGCGACCTCGGGACCAGACCTACCCAGTAGTGATCTCGGGACCAGACCCGCGCAGTAGCGACCTCGGGACCAGACCTGCGCAGTAGTGAGCAGGAAGTAAAGCCGCAAAATCTCTCGCAGAATGCACTCTCCCTGAGTGCACTTTTTAAAAAGTTTATTGCAGTACGACAAGAGGCTTGTTAAAATAAAGTAAATACAATCTCCTCAGTCCTCCGAAGATCCCGAAAAAAATGGCCGTTGGTGCTTCAGTAGCTATGTTTCCATCAACTTGTCAATCGAATTATCTGAAGTTCGGTAAAAAAAATCATGCGAATAAAGCTGGTGAAAGTGTGTTTCCATCAAACGGCTTTAAAGCGAATAAAAACCTGTGCGTAATGACGTCACATGCTGTTTTGCGATCAAATTGGTATGTCGAATTGATTTGAGACATTTTAAGGTGTTTCCATTCATTTTCGCACTGAATCGCACAACATTCAAGCAAACATTTGCGAACAAAGTTTTGCTAGACAAAATGGATCGCGCCATCTACCAACAAATGATCAATATTGCACAAGTTGTAATAGTGCAGAGTCCTGCACGGGTCCATTTTTGGAGACCCGCCCCCGCCCGTACCCGCAAAGTTCAGCACCAGACCCGTGCCCGCGATAAATCGCACACAAGCTAAAATCATTCCATTTAAAGTGCTTTATTTTTTATCTCGCACCTCTCTCAACACGGGCTAATAAGCGCTAAAGTGCGCTTTGTTTTGGGCCATTCAAGTAGCCTAGGCTACCTCCAGTTCACGCGCGGGGGCCTCTCCGTGTCCTGATTATATTGCCTGCTATTTAGCTTTTATTTATTAAATCCAGGAAAATGGTTGATTAAACATTTATTAAAATTAAGATACAATTAATACAAAACGAAATTCACTTTAAAGAAAGTCTTTCTACATAAACAAACTTAATAAAGTGGTCAAAATCATGTCTGCCCACTCCATTTGTCTCCCGATATTCGGGATCATCTTATCTTATTCATGCTTTTTTCACTTTTCAAAAAAAAAAAAAAAAAAAAAAATAATATATATATATAGGCTATATATTATTTTATTTAAACATGAATATGAAAGTAAATCGTTTTTTTTAATGACTGGGCTAGTACAACACATAGGCTTATTAGCCTGCCCTACAATCATTGAATATTATTTTGCTTGATTGACGGGTTTTTATTTAAAAGAAATAACCTACGTTTGTAGGCCTATATAGGCTATGGGCAATTTATATACACAATAGGCTACTTAGGCCTACTAAAATATAATTAATATTATTTTATTGCATTTGTATTAGTTGTTTGAAGAGTAAAAAAAATAAAAATCTGTCGGTCTTAACGCAAGTTTATAACCGGCCAGTCAGTCGGACTAAAAGGGGGAAAAAATTTATTGGGTCGGTCCTAAATTGACAGGATCGGTCGGGTAACGGCAAACAAGAATATTTTTAAGGATGCCCAAAACACATATTTGCGAGTGTGTAATGGCAATTTAGATATACAAATATTGCACATATTGTTCATCCGCTGCCCGCCCGCAAGGAGTTCATTATCCGCCCACATCCCCGCCTGTGAATTTTAGGAATGTCGCAATCCACCCGTTTTTGCCACTTTTATGCGGGTACCCAACCCATGGCAGGACTCTAGGTGCTTATGTGACAGCTGATAGCGACATTATTTGACTATTATGGCATTTCTTAGATTTTTGCTATAATAGCCATTTTATTTTTCTGTTAAATTAAATTAAAAAAGTATCTCGTCTCCTCGTTTGTCCACTTTGTTGACACTGGCCATGTGTGCAAACCAGACAGTATAAAATGGGTGCAAACTGGGCGGAAATTAACTAAAACTTCTTCTTTTGTGGCGGGTTGTACCCATAAAATGACCTAAAACTTAATCGCAATCCATTATTTATTCGGCAAATAACGTTTCCATCAGCGTTTATCGCATAAACCGTACATCGATCAAGATAAAATCCGATGAGACAGACCGTATTTCATTTTAGTCGATATTCAAGAAATTAAATCGAATTTTACTGTTTCCATAAGGCATTTTTCATTCGATATCACATAATTCGGATAAAAACGTGTTGATGGAAACATAGCTAGTGACTACTTCGCTCAGAAAACCTGTCAATCACAGCTGTCAATCATGAAGTTACACCACCGCATCACGTAACTAACTAAAAACCAACTTATTTTTGAAACAGACACTTGAACTTACATCAGCATGATAAAAACGACAGCAAATGAAAGAAACCACCTTTGGAAAAAAGATATTTGAAGTGTAATTTAATTGTTTAGTTGGTCTCAAGTCCCGTTGAATAACACGGGGAGGCGGGGCTTATGACCTATACTAGGACCAGCCACCGGGGGGCGATAGAGACGTTTTGGCTTCACTTTCAGGGCTTGTGCGGCACACTTGGTTCTGACGTACAACCCAGAAGCGATGCGCTGTTACACTACGTGAACTCACCCAGAGGCCCACACAGAAGAACATGAAGAGTTGAATAAAGTTGTTATTTTAAGTGGGTTTTGCGCACAAAAAGTATTCTCGTCGCTTGATAAACTTGTGGTTGAGACACTGTAGTCACTTGGACTATTTTAACGATGTCTTTACTAACTTTTCTGGGATGGCAGATCTCGATTACAGAGAAGCCTATGGAGGAGTGAGACAGCTCTCAGATTTAATCAGAAATATCTTAATTTGTGTCTGAAGATGAAGGAAAGTCTTACGGGGTTGGAACAACATGAAGGAGAGTAATTACTGACAGAATTTTCATTATTGGGTGAACTATCCCTTTAATATGGACGCTTCACCCCAGCATTTGCGTGTGCCCATTGTGGTGTTGTCTTCACATGTAGAATGACATTCGCCTCACAGAACTGTTGTGGAAGTGAGCAGACATGAACTGATCTGATGGTGAGGCTGAAAACGTCCTCAAGCTGTCAGGGACTTCATCAGCTGTAGTGGATTTGAGTATCAAATGCAAGGACTAATGCGGTGTTGGAACAAAGTAAGCATGTAGAGCGTGACAGCAGTGTCGTAATCCGTGGCTTTTGAATATTAAACATATGAAGATATCAGAGAACACTTTTATACACACAGTTATGGCAGGCGATCTGTTCCTGCTCCAGAAAGCCATTAGAGAAACTCTCAAATCAGTCCGAGAGGAGAAACTATTGAGACATTTGATAAGAAATGAACAACAAACGTCCTGAAGACAGTTAGAGGAGAGACGGTCATGACAAGATCAAACTGTTGCTTTACGACACTTTTAACATGTCAGTTAATTTCTGTGGAAAATTATGTCATTGATCTAGAGGAAGTGGAGGCACACTGGATGACCAACTTCAGAGTTTGAAATAATGAGCTAAATAAAGTGCTAGAAGCACTGAAAAAAAAAAAATTCTGCCTGAAATTTTTAAGTACAATCAACTTATGGTAATTCAACTTAAATTACATTAAACGGACTTAAAAATTAGTTGAAAATTGCTTAACTTATTTTGATGAGTTAAAGCAATGTAAGTTGTCAACTTATTGATCATAGCCTATTTATTTACAGTGTGGTCACATGCATCATCACTTAAAGATGTTGGTTATTTTAGATACAGGTGGAGTTTCACTTCATTTTACTACAGAATAGTGTAACGAGGCGTCACTCGAATTGGAATCCATCAGCAAGCTTTTATTAAAATCGTGGTCAAACAGGCAATGCTCAGATTCCAGCAAACACAGCAACGTAGGACAGACACAGCCGGATCAGGGCAGGCGGAGAACAATCACAGATAAGTAACAAAGCAGATAGTCCAAAAGGCAGGCGGCAGAGAATCATAAACAGGGAACAGACTGGGTCACAACAGGAAGGCAATACAGAAATAAACCCTCAGAACCATAATAATACAAGACTTCACAAGGAAGAACAGTGGAGAGACAGTTTATAGGTCCAAGAATGAGCTACAGCTGAGCAGTAATCAGTGCCAGGTACGGGGCTGATGGGAAATGTAGTGTGTGAGTGAAAAGTCAATATTCGGGTGAGGGAGCCCTCTGATGGTCAAAGGAGGGAATCGCGGAGTTCATCTCTGTGACAAGCAGCTTCACATCAGATCATCTGTCATTTTATTACTGAAGCAGTTTTGAAGAGTTTGTCTTTTCATATTTGTGGACTGAAAGCGCTGAAGATGTTTCACACTGTTTTCTTCTGTCTGGGTTTGAATAGTGGCTGAATATATTAATCATATTTTCATATCAGAGAACTCTTCGATCTCCATAAAGCCATTAGAGAAACTCTGAAAACAGTCCGAGAGGAGAAACAATCGAGGCATTTGGTAAGAATCGAACAAGAAACGATGTTCTGAAGACAGTTAGAGGAGAGACGGTCATGACAAGATCAAACTGTTGCTTTAAGACACTTTTAACATGTTAATTTTTGTGGAAAATGATGTCATTGATCTAGAGGAAGTTGAGGCGCACTGGAGCTCAAAGTGACCAAGTTTAGAGCGTGAAATAATGAGTTAATAAAGAGCTAGATGTTCACATGCATCAACACTTATAGATGTGCAGTTATTTTAGATGTTGGTGGAGTTTCACTTCATTTTACTACAGAGCAGCTTCACATCAGATCATCTGTCATTTTATTCCTGAACCAGTTTTGAAGAGTTTGTCTTTTCATATTTGTGGACTGAAAGCGCTGAAGATGTTTCGCACTGTTTTCTTCTGTCTGTGTTTCTGGTGTCTGGATGGTGAGTTTTAAAGCTGCACACACACTGCCAACACACATTTATGTCCAAACACCATGTAAAAGTGGATTTTGCATAATAGGTGCCCTTTAATTCACTCTCTGTGCTGATGCTCCCATACAGTAACATTACATATGAGAACGATTCATCCACTCTGTTCTTGAATCAATAACGCTTGCATGTGAGATGACTTTGGTTGATGCTTTGTTGTCAAAGTAAGCAAGGGTTCAGCTTAAGCCAACTTCTGTTTTAAGGCTCTTAAACTTCTGTGTTTCTCTGTTTCTCTGGCCTCGACCACATCATGAACCCTTTCAGCGGTCGGCTCAATCCCCTTCCTGAAACCAGCATTCCCATGAACTTCATATTGTGTTATTGTTGAGTGTCAATCCACAGTATACGAGCCTCTGCTAAACTGCATGTAGTCTCTCATATTATTACACAACCTCACCTTGTTGTTGTGTGATTTAATAAGGCAGACTCTCAGTAATGTGGTGTTTATGTGGAACGTTGGAATCCATAGCTGTTGAATATTAATCATATTTTCATATCAGAGAACTCTTCGATCTCCATAAAGCCATTAGAGAAACTCTGAAAACAGTCCGAGAGGAGAAACAATCGAGACATTTGGTAAGAATTGAACAAGAAACGATGTTCTGAAGACAGTTAGAGGAGAGACGGTCATGACAAGATAAAACTGTTGCTTTAAGACACTTTTAACACATCATGGGTCAGTTCATTTCTGTGGAAAATGATGTCATTGATCTAGAGGAAGTTGAGGTGTACTGTAGCTCAAAGTGACCAAGTTTAGAGCTTGATTTAATGAGCCAATAAAGAGCTAGATGTTCACATGCATTAAAGGGATAGTTCACTTTGAAATTAAATGTTGGTATGTTTTAGCTTACCTCAAGGGCATCCAAGATGTAGGTGTCTTTTTTAATAAGTCAAACTTACAGTCGGTAGAGTTGAAGGCTCAGCATTTCATTGAATCGAACTTCTGCAGTTCTTTCCACTCATTTGTGCATTTCTTTTTCAAAAGCAAGTTTTATCAAGTGGTATTAACAGCGTATTCGTGATCAACAAGCTCCATACCTGTCAGGTCCAACAGTGGTTTTAGTTTGGTTTTGTCCAGAAAACACTCATCAGGGTCCAGGGCTGTGAGAGCTTGCATGCGTTTATTGTTAGTCTCCAAACCGTTCAACCATTTCTCCACTCACAGCATCAACTGTGCTGAAATAAAGATGAGGAAGTCTCGTCACTGTGTTCATGTTGTGTTCATAATACTACAAGTTCTCACTCGTTGTGCGTTGTCTTTTGTTCGGTTTGATTTCAGTTCGGACCAGATCACAGATAATTCTCCAAAGCTCACTGAGCTTTTCCTCGGATCGATTTTGTTTTTTATACAATCAGCTGCGTAATTTAAATTACAAACTTAATGGCTGCGGGTAAATCAGTGTTTTCTGCTTGAAGAATTTTGTTTGCTGGGTCAAGAAGTTTCAGTATCTTATGTACCATAACAGCAATGAAGCTGAAGTTAGGTTCTGTCACTGATCGCACCGGTCCTGTAGCCTCAACTCGAATGCCTATGGGACAGATCATTAATTCATTAATTCATTACGATCATTACTTATGCCCACCAACAGCGAACACATTTCTCCCAGATATTTAATAACACAAACTGTGTCTAGATGGCCACTGATCCAAGAGATGTTTTAGGTTCTTGACCTTGTAATGAAATACTATCTGACTGTTAAAGTTTGTAATGTGTGCCCTCATACTGCTCATGTCACATGTGTGTGACCGGCTGCTATCCATAAATGGATTTATGCTAATAAAAGAGTTTCTGGTCCAACAGAATACCAAGGGATGTCTGTGTGTTCTTCCTCCGTATAGTTTACTAAAATAACCAGTTATAATTCATGAAAATGGCAGCACCAACACTGATGAACTTGTAAAGTTGATCACAAACATAATTGAAAAAGAATTTCACTCTCAGTCAATAATGCATGAACAACCACTATATGAGTGTCTGCAGAGCTGTTAAGAGAGGTGGGGGTCTAGCTGCTCTTTTTAAAGATATTTATCAATGTAAGCAAATATCATTTGGGAACTACTCGTCTTTCGAATATCTGGGTATTGTATTAAAAGGTGCTCCACGCATTTTACTCATCATTATTTACAGGCCTCCAAAATATTCTCCAGCCTTTGCTGAGGAATTTACAGAACTGTTATCAACAATTAGCTCAGAGTTTGACTGTTTTGCCATTGCTGGAGATTTTAACATTCACATAGATAATGCAGAAAACAATATGGCAAAAGAAATCAAAACTGTTTTAAAAACTTTTGATCTGACTCAGCATGTACATGGACCCACACACAATCATGGACACACTCTAGATTTACTTATCAGTAAGGGTCTAAACATCTCATCGATTGTTATTAAGGATGTAGCACTGTCTGATCATTTCTGTATTTTCTTTGATATATTGATCTCTCCTGCCACTGAAGCCAGATCTGTGTCTGTCAAGAAGAGATGCTTAAATGAGAACACTAGTGTACTATTTATGAAGGCTATATCCTTAACACCAAGCATATCTGCTGACTCTGTTGATTTTCTGCTTGATTCTTTTAACTCAAAAGTTAAATGTGCAATTGATGATATTGCTCCTGTGAAAGTCAGGAAGAAGAGTGGCAGACAAAAAGCACCTTGGAGAAACTCAACAGCGGTGCAAAATATGAAAAGACAATGCAGAAAAGCAGAGCGCATGTGGCGGAAGACAAAGCTTGTAGTCCATTATAACATCTACAAAGACAGCCTTCATGCTTTCAATATGGAACTAGGCAAAGCTAGACAGACTTTTTTCTCAAATATTATAAACAGAAATTTAAACAACACACGCACTCTTTTTGCTACTGTAGAGAGACTGACAAACCCCCCAAGCCAGATTCCCAGTGAAATGCTCTCAAACAGCAAGTGCAGTGAGTTTGCTTCTTTCTTCTCTGACAAAATCAATATTATCAGAAAGGTGATCAGCACATCATTGAGTTGCGCTGGGGTCACACAGATCAGACCACCTGAAAAAGTAGTAACTTTGTCTGATTTCAATAAAATTGATGGCAAAATTTTGGTAGAAACCGTACAGCACCTTAAAACATCAACATGCGCTCTTGACACACTTCCCACATCTTTTTTTAAAAGTGTGTTAAACAGTTTAGAAGCAGATCTTCTAGAAGTGGTAAATGCCTCACTTCTCTCTGGGAGTTTTCCAAACTCCCTGAAAACTGCAGTTGTCAAGCCCCTCCTGAAAAAGAACAATCTGGATAAGACCATATTAAGCAACTATAGACCGATCTCAAATCTTCCTTTCATAGGCAAGCTCATTGAAAAAGTTGTCTTCAATCAGCTGAACAAATTCTTAAGCTCGAATGGATACTTTGACAATTTTCAATCTGGTTTCCGACCGCACCACAGCACAGAGACAGCGCTCATAAAGATAATAAATGATATTCGCTTAAATACTGATTCAGGAAAATTATCAGTGCTGGTACTACTCGACCTCAGTGCTGCATTTGACACTGTCGATCATAACATACTTCTTGACAGGCTGGAAAACTGAGTGGGGCTTTCTGGGATAGTCCTAAAATGGTTCAGGTCATACTTAGATGGGAGAGGTTATTATGTGAGTATAGGAGACCATAAGTCTGAGTGGACATCCATGACATGCGGAGTCCCTCAAGGCTCAATTCTTGCACCACTCCTGTTCAACCTGTATATGCTCCCAATGAGCCAAATAATGAGAAAGAACCAAATTGCTTACCACAGCTATGCAGACGACACACAGCTGTACTTAGCCCTATCGCCTAATGATTACAGCCCCATTGACTCCCTGTGCCAATGCATTGATGAAGTCAACAGTTGGATGTGCCAAAACTTTCTTCAGTTAAACAAAGATAAAACTGAAGTCATTGCATTTGGAAACAAAGATGAAGTTCTCAAGGTGAACGCATACCTTCACTCCAGGGGTCAAACAACTAAAAATCAAGTCAGGAATCTTGGTGTGACACTAGAGTCAGACCTTAGTTTCAGTAGTCATGTCAAAGCAATAACTAAATCAGCATACTATCATCTAAAAAATATTGCAAGAATTAGATGCTTTGTTTCCAGACAAGACTTAGAGAAACTTGTGCATGCTTTCATCACCAGCAGGGTGGATTATTGTAATGGACTCCTCACTGGCCTTCCCAAAAAGACCATAAGACAGTTGCAGCTCATACAGAACGCTGCCGCCAGGATTCTGAGCAGAACCAGAAAATATGAACATATCACACCAGTCCTCAGGTCTTTACACTGGATCCCAGTTAGATTTAGGATTGATTTTAAAGTATTATTACTGGTATATAAATCATTCAATGGCCTAGGACCTCAATACATTGCAGATATGCTCACTGAATATAAACCCAACAGATCACTCAGATCATTAGGATCATATCAGCTAGAAATACCAAGGGTTCATTCTAAACATGGTGAGTCTGCTTTTAGCTATTATGCTGGAACAGCTTCCAGAAGAGATCAGATGTGCTCCTACAGTGGTCACATTCAAATCCAGACTCAAAACACTTCTGTTTAGCTGTGCATTTACTGAATGAGCACTGTGCCACTGTTCGTCCGACTGTACTGTACTGTATTTCATTTTATTTTTCTAAACTGTTTTAATTATTCTTATTTCTTTTTATTATTTTAATTTCTTGTATGTAAAGCACTTTGAATTGCCATTGTGTATGAAATGTGCTATATAAATAAACTTGCCTTGCCTTGCCTTGCCTATATAACGATGCGGGTGAAACATAGGAGGAAGCAGAATCCACGTGCAGCAGTAGTCTTTTATTGAATACACTCAAAACTTGACAAATTCAGACTCAGACTAGGGAACAGGGGCCTGTTTCAGAAAGGAGGATAAGTGAAAACTCTGAGTATGTTAACCCTGAAATGAGGGAAACTCTGGGTTTTCTGCTTCAGAAAGGGAGGTATGTTAAACCTGAGAAAGCAGAGTAAGTCAAGCCTGTTTCTGAAAGAGAGGTAACTTATACTCAGAGTCAGTTACCATGGTAACTTACTCTGTGAACCTAACCTGGTCGAGAGCGGGTTTTCTTCGGTAAACCCAGAGTTTCTATTGGTCTCCTCCCCCTTTTTAAAGAGGAAGTAGTGTTTAAACACCTCATTCATTCTTTCAGTACATTTTTATTAATACAATTAATATTTTATTAATAAATAAAATATTGCTATTTTTACTGCAGTTTTTTTCTATTTTTTTTTAATAAGATGAAGTCTATATAACTCATTAACTGGCAACTGAAAATAGATTAGAGTTACATAATGTAGTTCTGAACAAATTCTACAGAATGAAACTGTGGCATTTACTGGAAATCACTGAACTGTGTTCATCTGTGCACCAGAAGTTGATGGACCGTCCTCCTGCTGTTCTTCCACACTCTGGGGGCACGGGGAGAGATAAGAATACCTGTTTATACTTAGATTTAAACTTAGATTATCCACATAAAAATGTGAAAAAATCTGAATGTGTTGCTTGTGTGATGTGTAGACAGACACATAATATTAGCATTACCTCTGTAGGCCTCTCTGTGGCAGCAGAAACTCTTTATCCCCATCGTCCTGTGAAGAGGAGCATTTGGTCGAGTGCACTTTATAACACTATTTGTCATAATTTCTGGTGTATTGATAGGCTACTTACAACTGCCTGGGGTTCTGTTGGGACAGGAGGCTCCAAAAGACAGATATTTGGGACCAACAAAAAAAATAGCCTATATAAAAAATAACACATGTAAACCTCTTACATTTTATGAAGGCCCTTGGATCTTCGGGAGTGAAGTCCCTCCAGGAATTCCCTTAGCCGTAAATGCTGCTGCACTGCTAGACACTGGATGCTTTTTAGTTATTTAATATGTCAAATGTAAAGTCAGGTAGCCTACACCCATGATATGCTCAAGCCTTACTTGATTGAATTATGTTTTTATATTTAATTTTCAGCAGCTGCCATGTTCTTTTAATGCCTGCAGGATTGCACCTACATGAACATTAAAATTAGGTTTACATACTGTTCTTCCAGTTTCACCTCAGATATTATAACAGTTGGGTAAGTTACTTGTATTATAACTACAAATGACATCTTCAACAGTGTAATTAGATTCATGTAATAATGAAAATCTTTAGAAAGCATTGGTCTACTTATTACTAAATACTAAATCCCATGTAAACCTCAACCACTTGAACAATACAAGGAGAGACAAGAAACAGCACTTTTAATGCTTTCAAATAAACAATATACAATTGTATGAATTATTCATGAATTGACCAAAGTGTGTAGAGGGAGAAGGTTACATAAAAAATATACCTTTTAAAAATGTATGTTAAATATACAGAATCGTTCTATAGTCTAATGCAATTACATCAGATTTTACTTTAAATTACAGAAGAATTAAGAGTAATCCCTTTAATTAAATGACAGTATTAATGTTCGTACTGGTGAGAAATATGAATACCTCTTTTTGTCTGGCGCTGTTGCCATGGTGACTCATAATATCTGCACTCCATTGATAATGCCTTTTTATAGTTGTGGTGCACGCGCTTAACTCAGAGTAAGTCAACTCAGAGTTGATTGAACTAACTAATTTCAGCTGTTCTGTAACCGAAAACTCAGAGTTTCCCATCTCAGGGTAAGTCAACTCAGAGTTCAAGTTTTAACTCAGAGTTGGTTGAACCTCCTTTCTGAAACAGGCCCCAGGACTCGGGAACAGAACAAAGAACAACCAAAACACAACATCAAGAACTCAAAGACTGAAACTAACAAACAAACTAAAGATAACAAGGGGGCGTGGCTAATTAGAAACACCTGGGAAGACTAAAACAAGAAAAACTACAAAGGACTACAAAACATGAAACAGGACAGGAAATGACAAGTCCACACAAGACAAGGGAAACACAAGACAGGAATTATGACACACTAGATTATGATTAAAACAGTGCATCATACAAACGACTGATTTAACCCCCTATCTACATTATGAATGTTCATTCAGAGCAGTCAATGAATTGCACACTACAAGTTCTCCAGCGCTGTTTGGCCGTTGCTAATAAATTTGTCCCAAGCGCTCCAAAACCGGCAACCAGTATAATGACATAATGAGTCAACGAATAATCCATGGAAATTTGACCATCATAAACATCACTGAAGAGACTGGATATTATTCTCTACAGATCAACGGTGTGAGAAAGAGAAAGATCAATATTGGTTCCTATGGTGAGGTTAAACACATTTGTTTCACCTTTATTTAATGACAACATTTAAATTAATTCATACACCATTTTGTTTCTTTTTGTTGTTTTATGATATTGTTTATTTCAAACTGACATTTTAAACTATTTAGTAAAACATTATTAAGTGATTTCACAGTATTAATCTGACAAACCCTGTTTGTG
>NC_138731.1:44390019-44392519 GCF_965113295.1 Leuciscus leuciscus | reverse complement strand
TTTATTTTTAACATTTTTATTTTATTTATTTATATATATATTTGTGAACATTAACAGAAAGGCATTAAAGGGGTGGGTGATTATGATTTGACTTTTCTAGCTTTAGTTAGTGTGTAATGTTGCTGTTTGATCATAAACAACATCTGCAAAGTTACAACGCTCAAAGTTCAAAGCAAAGGGAGATATTTGCTTTTTAAGGACTACAACAAACGGCTGGTAGAGACTACACCACATTCCTCCCGGGTTAGTGACATCACAAACCCTAGAATTTACATAAACCCCGCCCCCGGAACACGATTTATAGATTATCATGACAGAATATGCTAATCAAGGACTAGAAGATAACTACACATAAGCTACATAAACTCATCAACTAACCATTCAGAAATGTCCTGTTGCTTCTACATGTTGACACTTCTTCTTGAGTCTCTCCATCATTGTCTGACTCCGGTTTGAACATAAAAGGCTAAAAGTTTTTGAAATGTTCAGTGCATGTGTGTGTGAGGTAAAATAACACAAGCTGTTGTAGCTCCGCCCCCTGTGCCGGGAACAGCAGCTCATTTGCATTTAAAGAGACGGACACAAAAACGGTGTGTTTTTGTTCACCCTCAAAAAGTGACAACTTTAACATGCTATATAAAAATATCTGTGGGGTATTTTGAGCTAAAACTTCACACACACACTCTGGACATCAGAGACTTATTTTACATCTTGTGAAAAGGGCATTATACCACCCCTTTAAATAACTGAAAGTTATACAAACAATACTGAGCTTTCATTCAATCATCACATCACAATATACATACCATTCCCATCAGTAAGTTAGTTAAGGCGAGACACTACAGGTGAATAGGGTAAATTTTTTAACTAGCAGATATCACCATGAAACTTTCCCAGTTGATTACCTACATTAAGGTGAGAAAAAAATGTATTACAAGTTTTCTGTAATTTAATGTTTAAATATGCAAATTAGGCAATATCTAATTAAATATGCACTAATTTGCATATATTTTAAAAAACAAAATCTGAGTATTGGATAAAGCCAGGTTAATTATGGTAATTATTATGGTAATTAAAACTAGAAGAACTAACTAGCACTATGAGCACCATTCTCTCTAGAACATTGGATGTGGTTGCACCTATTAAATTAAAAAAGGTCAGAGAGAAAAATAAAGCACCATGGTATAACAATACTACGCATGTTTTAAAGAGAGAAACCCGTATTTTAGAGCGTAAATGGAAACAAACTAATTTAGAGGTCTTTAGAATCGCGTGGAAAGACAGTATGTCACGTTATAAAAAGGCCCTAAAAGCGGCCAGGGCTGAGCACCTCCGCAAACTAATAGAAAACAACCAAAACAATCCAAGGTTTTTATTTAACACCGTGGCTAGACTAACAAATAAACAGACGTCACCCGAACAAAATATCCCGTTAAAGTTCAGTAGTAATGATTTCATGAACTTCTTCACTGAGAAAATAGAAAGCATCAGAACCACAATTGTAAACATTCAATCTTCAATCGGGCCTTATAATTCAGCTTCAATTATCACCCCGCAAGAACAATTACAGTGCTTTACAACTATAGAACAAAAAGAGTTAAATAAACTTATCACTTCATCTAAAACAACAACATGTTTATTAGATCCTATACCAACTAAACTACTGAAAGAAGTGTTACCTGTAGTGGAAGATCCTCTCCTCAATATTATTAACTCGTCTTTATCTTTAGGTCATGTTCCAAGAACATTTAAACTGGCAGTTATAAAACCTCTCATTAAGAAACCACAATTAGATCATAATAATCTAGCAAATTATAGACCCATTTCAAATCTTCCATTTATGTCTAAAATATTAGAAAAAGTGGTGTCCGCTCAACTGGGCTCTTTCTTGCAACAAAATGATATCTATGAAAAGTTTCAGTCTGGATTCAGACCGCATCATAGCACTGAAACTGCGCTCGTTAAAATCACAAATGATTTACTTTTAGCTTCTGACCAAGGCTGTATCTCAATACTAGTTTTACTTGATCTTAGTGCTGCGTTCGATACTATAGATCACACAATACTCTTAGATCGACTACAAAATTATACTGGTGTTCAAGGACAAGCACTAAGCTGGTTCAAATCATACCTATCTGACCGCTACCATTTTGTCTATTTAAATGGAGAAAAATCGATCATAACTCCAGTAAACTATGGAGTGCCGCAGGGATCTGTATTAGGCCCTCTGTTATTTTCAATATATATGATGCCACTTGGAAATATTATAAGGAAACATGGAATTAGTTTCCATTGTTATGCTGATGACACTCAAATATATATTTCATCACGGCCGGATGAAAACGCAAAATTTTCCAAATTGACAGAGTGTGTTAAAGATATAAAAGATTGGATGACGCGTAATTTTCTTTTATTAAATCCAGACAAGACAGAGGTAATACTTATCGGTTCAAAAAACCGCCCACAAAACCTCGCACAATACAACTTTAACATCATAGGA
>NC_138731.1:44350019-44380019 GCF_965113295.1 Leuciscus leuciscus | reverse complement strand
AATCTTTTACATTGTAATCCTTTTCATTTTAATATTTGGCATGTTTGTGTGCCGCTGCGCATCCCTGTGTGTGTAATCAACAGTGTGTGTATGCGCGTTGTGGACCCGCCTATAGGCTCACATTACTAACGCGCTCTTTAACCCTCTGAGGTCTGAGGGGTTTTTGGGGTCCTTGAGATGTTCTGACATGCCCTGACATTTGTGCTTTTTTCAGTTGCTTATAAACATATTAATGGCAAAAAAAAATTACACACTATTTAGCACAAACAGGGCTACCATAATATGTGAGCAACAAGAATGTACATGTCTGCATTTTTGAGAGAATAATGTTTATGCGTGGTTATTGAAAAAACTAAAAACTAAAGTTTCTGAAATAAGGCCATAAAACACATGCTAAATATGTGCCAATAAGACTTTTGTCTAATAGATGTCATTGCCTAGTGTTTTTTCTTCAAAATGATGTGAAAATCATCCTGCCCTTATCATTCACATAACACAATACATTGATTTGAATTTTGCAAAGCACTTTCTGTTTGGAAAGGCAATATGCGGAGTGGGCGTCAACGATCATGCATATTTAGTGGTTCACACCTGAGGAGACAATGGGGCCCGCATACTTAATGACCCTTTCATTCAGGTGAGTCACTGAGCCACAAGAATGCAAGAGCAACAGTTGGAAACATCTCAATTCTTTTTTATTTTTCCACATATTGTGCTTGCAATTTGGCCTATAATATCCAAGGAAAACATGTCTAGTAATTGTGCAGTTAATTCTCATACTGTATTTTCAGGTTTTGGAATATGTATCCTCTCCCCAAATTTGTCACTAATAAAACACAATAAAAATTATTTAAAGAAAAGGCTTATATTTACCTTTTAATAGTTTGTTTACATCTACCTTGTAAATATATTTTTTTATTAAAAAGGTTACAATTACAACAACAATTCAAGTGTAATCTTTCTTTGTAAAAACTAAAGTATACATTTTATCATACATATTTCAAAGTTAAAAAGGTTACAACAACAATAATTACAATTTCAACAATATTTCAAGTGTACTCTTTCTTTGTAAAAAAAAAGATTATAGGCCTACATTTTATCTATGTATTCATTACTTTGAATATAGCCAACATTGGAACAGCTAACATCTTAGTTGATGACTTTATTTTTGACAAAAATAGTAGGCTATTTTATATATAGAAATTGCTAAACAAAAGCTTATTTGATGTGGCAGTATATTCTACAGTAAAAACTGTACCCAAATCTACTAAACAAACGCACCGGAGAAATGCACATTTATTAGGCTACATAGTTTTTTTGTTTTGGATGGTTTTGTTTAGAACCAGCTTTCTGTAAATATATTAAAATTTTTTTAGACATGTGAGGCGAGTAGGCTACGGGTTCATGATGATCTCCAGTTCAGACCTTATGTTGTGATTGCTAGCCTATATTTACTTTAAATCCAGGAAATTTGTTAATGAAAAACTTATTAAAATTAAGATACAATTGATACAAAACGAAATTCGTTTTAAAGAAAGGATTTGTAGTTTCTGTTTTGAGGTCTCTGTGAATGTTTGAAAGTATTTTAGTGCTTAGAGCGCTCGCGTCCATAATGGAGAACTGTCACGTAATATTGTTTTTTTCCTCATAAATGCGAACACGAAAAATAAAAGACAAAAGACTTTTAAGTAAAACTTACTCCGAAATTGTGTCCTCGGCGGAATTCGCTCTTCAATATGCTGCCGTTCGTCGTCTGTTACAATCTTCCTCTGAGGAAACAACCCGGTATCGTGCATTCTTCCTCGCTGTCCAGAATCATCTGAAGGGCGTCTTTATTACCGGAGAAGCGTGCCATACTCAAAACGCGATGAACTATCAGTAAGTCTGATAGAAACTGTGTTTTTATGGCATTGATCGGGGGGCGTATACTAGATCACCTAAACTATTTACATGTGAATAGCGCCGGGGGCGGGGCGCCCGCAGCTGATTATAAAGATAATGAGGCAGAAGGAAAAACGGTACCTCTCCTTGCTTTCAAACGGATTACATGAGTTGAAAACATTTGTGTTTTATATAAATTACTTCATTTAAAAGAAGAGATTTCAAGCTTCATAAAGACATAACTCACATGCCTGTGTGAGAAGTATTCGCTGAGTTATGATTCATTTTCGGACGCGTTTCGGAATGGACTACACGGACAGAGAGAAGGCAGAACCTAGCTTCGTGTTTATTTTTCTTTATTTGGCAAAAAGCACCACACTTTGTTTTTATTGTGAGTATACACAAAAATAATACACATTTAACAGAATCGATTGATGTATGAAACTTGCTTGTAATATCAAAGTCAACAGAGCAAAATTAATTTCTTTTGAACTGAACTGAAAAAAATCCAGCAAAACGCGTGGGCGCGTTTCTCGACCTCAGAGGGTTAAATAACAAAAAAATATCGCGCCATTGACTTTAGACCAGGTTTCAGTTGGTCAACGGCTCAGTCTATTTCTGTTCCTAAAAATAGTAACGGTCCAGCAATGCGCCCGAACACACACTCGTTCTCAGACCAGCAGCACACAGGCGCACAAATGGGCACAAATGCATTTGCTATTCAAACAACGTAGTGCAGGAAGTGAAAATGAAAAGTGCGTCGGGCTGAAACTAGCAAAACACACTTGCGTCGCGCTGGCGCTGCATTGCGCCGGGTGTATGATAGGGCCCACAAAGTCATAATTATAAGATAAAAAATAACTTTCTGTCATAATTATGACTGGTTGTGAGTTTGACTTTTTATGCCATAATTATCATTAAACCTCAAACTAATTCAGTTTCAGCCCTACAGATTTTTTTTTAATTATATCAGTAAAAACTCAAGCTTTTTAAAATGTTTATCAAACAACAAAAGACTAAAAGAAACTCTCTCACTGCTCTTGACTGAGTAACTTCAGCAGCTTTAATAAGAATCAATGTATACATATACATAATGTTACATTTTTACATTTGATTATTAATTTTCTTACATGAACGCTTGTTTAAATTGTTTAAAAAAATAAAGCACTGTTAATTTCATTCACATATTTCTTATACTGTATTTGTCCTACTGCGTGTCATTTTCATCTTTGTTCTTATTTTAATACCAAAGATGCTATAATGTAATAAAATAAAGTGAAATCTTTTTTCTTTTTTGTTTGGTTCCCTTGTAAGGCTGTATTTTTAAATAAATTGTATGGTTGCACTGCTCAGAATCGTGATAAGATCATGATCCTGCCTAAAAAAAATCATGCCATGATATTTTTGCACAATTGTTCACATGATTTTATGACCTTTCTCATTTCTCATGTGCATCACACAGACAACGTGTTTATCAAAATAAAGTGTTGCATTCATGAGGAACTGCTGAAGGACATCAGGACATCTGACATCAAAACTCTCTCCTCTCTAATCATGCTCAAAATCGACACGCATTACCCATAATGCATCACTCGTCACGCGCAGCTTCTCACGGCCTTAGTCCAGCACAAGTGGCTCGTTGTATTAACCCTGAAACACTAAACCAGCTGACATAAAGCTTTCATTTGTCCTGATGCATATTTAAAGGGGTGGTTGATTATGATTTGACTTTTCTAACTTTAGTTAGTGTGTAATGTTGCTGTCTGAGCATAAACAACATCTGCAAAGTTACAACGCTCAAAGTTCAAAGCAAAGGGAGAGATTTGCTTTTAAAGAAATCGCTTTTTAAGAACTACAACAAACGGCTGGTCGAGACTACACCACATTCCTCCCGGGTTAGTGACATCACCAACCCTAGAATTTACATAAACCCCGCCCCCTGAACATGATTTATAGATTATCAAGACAGAATATGCTAATCAATGACTAGAAGATAACTACACATAAGCTACATAAACTAAACAACTAACCATTCAGAAATGTCCTGTTGCTTCTACATGTTGTCACTTCTTCTTGAGTCTCTCCATCATTGTCTGACTCCGGTTTGAACATAAAAGGCAAAAAAAAGTGAAATTTTCAGTGTGTGTGTGTGTGTGTGTGTGTGTGTGTTAGCTGCTCCGTCACGCAGACACGCATTTAAAATGTCAAAAAAATGTAGCCTTTTATGTTCAAACCGGAGTCGGACAATGATGGAGAGACACACACACACACACAAAACCACACACACAAGCTCTTGAAGCTCCTCCCCCTGTGCCGGGAGCAGCAGCTCATTTGCATTTAAAGGGACAGACACAAAACGGTGTGTTTTCGACCTCAAAAAGTGACAACTTTAACATGATAATATATAAAAATATCTGTGGGATATTTTGAGCTAAAACTTCACACACACAGAGACTTCACACCCCCCCCCCCCCCCTTTAAAGGGCAGGCTTTAATACACTTACCTCAACGTATAGGATAGGAAAAATCCCAATCTTATCTCCCAGCATGCCTTCTGCCCAGTTATCGTCCACTCTCCGGATCACGGTCAGAACCTCGTCCTGCGAGAGAGGAAACACAGTACACACACCTTTATTCCGTGTTCATTCTTGCATTGTGAAAATGCGTTGAACAGATAAATCACACAGATGAATCACATCCTTATATAAAGTCAAGTTTAATTTTCATATTTACTGCTATGGAAACATTTCCACAACATAAGAAAAAAAACATGCTTTGGTAAATCTTAATTATGACATAAAAAGTCCTAATTAGTGGAGATGGTGGTCTAGTGGGTTAAACCACTGAACTGGTAAACTGGTAAATCAAAGGTTGCTTGTTCGATCCCAGCAGTCACCACCAGTGTGTCCTTGAGCAAGACACTTTACTCCACGTTGCTCCAGGGGGATTGTCCCTGTAATAAGTGCACTGTAAGTCGCTTTGGATAAAAGTGTCTGCCAAATGCAAATGTAATTATAACATACTGAGTCCTAATCATGAGATAAAAAGTCATAATGAGATCAAAAGTAAAAATTATGACATACTAAGTCCTAATTATGATGTCATAATTATGAGACTATGACATACTTTTGACATACTGTCATTTATAAGTTTAAATTATGACATACTGGAATAGTCTTCCTGATACTGTTCGTTGCTCAGACTCGCTCTCCCAGTTTAAAACTAGATTAAAGTCGCATCTCTTCAGCCAGGCATTCATATAATCCCACAGTTCAAACTACAATCCGGCCTCTAGCTCATAAATGCCAGAGGAGAACTGGCCCCCGACTGAGCCTGGGTTCTCCCAAGGTTTTTTTTTCTCCATTAGGTCACTTGATGGAGTTTTAGGACACCATTAGGTCACTTGATGGAGTTTTTCGGTTCCTTGCCACTGTTGCCTTTGGCTTGCTCAGTTGGGGATATTTTGGGGATATTTAATTTAATTTTATCAATCAATAAATTCCTCTTGAAACAAACTTTGTTGTATTATTTAAATTGAATACTGTGAAGCTGCTTTGATACAATCTGTATTGTGAAAAGCGCTATACAAATAAACTTGACTTGACTTGACATACTACCTCCTAATTATGAGATAAGTCAAAATTATGACATACTACCTCCTAATTATGAGATAAATCGAAATTATGACATACTAAATACTAATTATGAGATAAACAAATCAAGATTATGAAATGTTTTAATTATGAGATAAACGTCAAAATTATGACACATTAAGTCCTAATTATGACATTTTAAGTCCTAATTATGACAAGAGTCATAATTGAAATAAATCAAAATGATGACATACCAAGTCATAATTATCAGATTAAAAACTAAAATGTAGGATCTACTAAGTCATTTATGAGATAAAAAGTTTAAATTATGACATAAATTATAAGATAAGTCAAAATTATGATACTAAATACTCATTATGAAATCAGTCATAATTTTGAGATTAAATGTCATAATAATGTGATAAAAGTAAAAATGATGACATGCTAAGTGCTAATTATGAGTATAAAAACTTAAAATTATGCCATACTAAGCCATTTATGAGATGAAGTTTAAATTGACATACTAAGCCCTAATTATGACATAAATCCTAATTATGAGATTAAAAAGTCACAATTATGACATACTAAGACATTTATGAGATAAAAAGGTTGAAATTATGACAGCATTTACCGTTAAATCAGAGGTTCAAATAAAGCAAATAAACACGAACAGAAAATCACACCCTCATTTATGGACAAAAAGTCAATGCGAACCAAAACTGTTTTCAACATTCTTCAAAATATCTTCTTTGTGTTCAGCAGAGGGAACAGTGTCACACTTTCGACTTTTTCATAATTGTGACTTTTTACGTTTTAAAAATTATGACATACTATGAAATAATTGACATAAGTCATAACTATGACATACACAGTCATAATTATGACTTTGTGTCATTATGACTTGTGTTAAGTTTGACTTTTGATGCCATAATTATGACTTTTTAAGTCATAAAGTTCAAACGAATAAAATTTCAGCTCTACAGACGACAATAGTGTCATTATTCACCTCAATTGAGCTAAAAGTTGATTAATTTCAGTTTTAAAACAGTTGAACCATCAAACTACCAGTGACCGAATGACAGAAACAGACAAATCTGAATATCACACACATGAATGCTTTAGTATCTGTATCACACAGAGGCGAACGCAACTGACCTTATATAAAGAACTTATTTAATTCATATCAAGTTTCAAACCGCAGAGACTCAATCAAGTGTGTATTAATGAGTGTTTTAGTATGCAGATCCTCATCAGTCGCTCAGCTCATCTTCCGATGAAAGGCATGTGTGTGTGTGTGTGTGTGTGTGTGTGTGTGTGTGTGTGTGTGTGTGTCTGTCTCTCTGGTTTTCAGGACACATCTTTCCGTTTCCGTCTCGACTGACTCCTGGAGTACAGAGGCTGTTTGTCATCGAGATGCTGAAGCCACAGAACACACACACACACACACACACACTGCAGCTGCGACTGACAGTCGATGTGAGGATCATACAGAAGAGAGAACGAGGAGGAAAAGACGACGCTTTTATGTCACTTACAGGCATTTGAAGTGAAAGTTCACCACATATCATCATTCTGTCACCATTACCCGCTCCAAACCTGTGTGCCTCTCCTTCTCCTGAGGAACATCAGAGGACACACTTCGGGAAAACTTTTGTCTATTCAATACAAGTCAATGGAGATCAAAATACGGGTAGGCGATATGGCTAAAATCTTATTTCACAGTAACAATTTTTTGATTTATGAATTCAGCAGAGGCTTTTATCCAAAGTGACTTGCAATAGCAGAGCATAAGCAATTTGTCACAGAGGATTTTATACACACACACACTCTCTCTCTCTCTCACACACACACACACACAAACACAAACACGCCTTCTCACACTCTCTCACTCGCGCACATACACACTCACTCACTCACCTTCTCACACTTGCACACACTCACTCACTCACACATCACACACTCACACACCTTCTCACACTTGCACACACTCACTCACACTCACTCACTCACACATCACACACTCACACACCTCTCACTTGCACACACTCACTCACTCACTCACACTCACACACACTCACTCACTCACACACACTCTCTCACTCACTCACTCACTCACTCACTCACTCACTCACACTCACTCACTCACTCACACATCACACACTCACACTTGCGCACACTCACTCACTCACTCACACACACTCTCTCACTCACTCACTCACTCACTCACACCTTCTCACACTCTCTCACACACACAAACACCTCACACTCTCTCACTCACTCACACACACACACACACACACTCACTCACTCACCTTCTCACACTTGCACACTCGCACACACTCACTCACTCACACTCACTCAACACACAAACACCTTCTCACACGCGCACACACACTCACTCACTCACTCACTCACCTTCTCACACTTGCACACTCGCACACACTCACTCACTCACACTCACTCAACACACAAACACCTTCTCACACTCTCTCACACACGCGCACACACACTCACTCACTCACTCACCTTCTCACACTTGCACACACTCACTCACACTCACTCACACACACACACACACACACACACACACACACACACACACAAACACCTTCTCACACTCTCTCACTCACGCACACTCACTCACTCACTCACTCACTCACTCACCTTCTCACACTTGCACACTCGCACACACTCACTCACACTCACTCACACACACACTCTCTCACTCACTCACTCACACTTTCTCACACTCTCTCTCACACACACAAACACCTCACACTCTCTCACTCACTCACCTTCTCACACTTGCACACTCGCACACACTCACTCACACTCACTCAACACATAAACACCTTCTCACACTCTCACACACGCACACACACTCACTCACTCACCTTCTCACACTTGCACACACTCACACTCACTCACACACACTCACACACACTCACACACACACACAAACACCTTCTCACACTCTCTCACTCATGCACACCCACTCACTCACTCACACCTTCTCACACTCTCTCACACACACACAAACACCTCACACTCTCTCACTTACTCACACACACACACACACACACTCACTCACCTTCTCACACTTGCACACTCGCACACTCACTCACTCACTCACACACAAACACCTTCTCACACTCTCTCACTCACGCACACATACACTCACTCACTTTCTCACACTTGCACACTTGCACACACTCACTCACTCACTCAAACACACACACACACACACACACACACACACACACAAACAAACACCTTCTCACACTCTCTCACTCACTCACACCTTCTCACACTCTCTCACTCACTCACACACACACAAACACCTCACACTCTCTCACTTACTCACACACACACACACACTCACTCACTCACCTTCTCACACTTGCACACTCGCACACTCACTCACTCACACACAAACACCTTCTCCCACTCTCCCACTCACGCACACACACACTCACACACACACAAACAAACACCTTCTCACACTCTCTCACTCTCTCTCACTCACTCACTCACTCACTCACTCACTCACTCACACAAACACCTCACACTCTTTCACTCAAGCACACACACTCACTCACTCACTCACACTCACACTCACACACACACACACACACACACACACACAAACACCTTCTCACACTTGCACACTCGCACACACTCACTCACTCACACACACACACACACACAAACACCTTCTCACACTCTCTCACTCACTCACGCACACACACTATCACTCACTCACTCACACACACACTCACTGTCTCACACTGCAAACTGCAAATATTTTGGTCTTGTTTTCTCTATGAATTATGACGCATTCATGTGACGCTGAAGACTAGATCACTAGAGCACAGGAATAAATTACACTTTACTGTATATTCACATAGAAAACAGTTCTTTTAAATTCTAATCATATTTCACAATTTTTACTGTATTTTTGATCAAATGAATGCAGCCTTGATGAGACTTATTTCAGTAAGAGTCGTTATAAACCCATCCATGACTCGACTCAGACAGTGATGTGATCACACAAGCGCCGTACCTTACTGAAGGTCAGACAGTCTTTGTCCTGGTCTTTGTCTTTGACCTGGAAGTCGTAGAGAGCTTTTCCCTGCGGAGGCGTCTGGGACAGCGGGCGGATACACTGGATATAACTTGCCGGCAGAAACCCGTGGCTCCCGTTCAGCTCCCCGTGGAACCAGTTCTCGTCCACCTTCCGTCGCAGGATGATGATGTCACCTTTGCTGAACTTCAGGTCTCCCGGTTCTTTGCCCTCGTAACTGTACAGCGCTTTTCCACACGGCAGCTGAGGAATGTTCTGGAAGAAGAAATGATGAGAACAAGAGGTCAGGAACATGATGCTCTGATGGATCAGGAGCGATCGAGAACTCATGACACACTGCGCATTTTTACTGTGAATAAAAGTGACTTTACTCACTAAAACAGAATTTAAGGGGGAAAAAAATATTTCATAGAGCCCCAAAAAAATAATTTTTTTTTACAATTTTAATAAATTGTTGTTAAAATGTATAAGTTTCATGATTCCAATTAATTCGAATTTGCTTTTAGATGCTTTTTGATTACTAAAATTTAATTCATAATTTCAGGAGCTTCAAGACTTATGACATGCCGCACAATTTTTGTCCAAAAAAATCCAAATGGAATTTGGAAAAAAAAGTGGAATTTGGATAACAAATAAAACGGATTTCATAGGTTTTTAAAAAACATTTTTCATTTTCATTTTGTTTAACCTGAAGTACTAAAATAAACTAAAACTAAAACTTAATTAAAACTAAAGATATATTTAATAAAAAAAAATATTTAAAAAATTATAAAACTAACTCAAATTAAATATAAAAATAAAATTCAAAATATAAACAAAAATATAATAGTATATTAATGATAATAAAATAAACTGGCTAAAAGTCTGTCAAGCTTTGTTCCTCATTATCAACACAAAACGTGCACAGACTCAACTGTACGGTTACTGTTTGCAACTCAATCTGAATTATTGATATGAATAAGCTGAACGTGTTTCAGTGATGATGGCGCTTCATTAGTCAAACCTCACACATTCTCTTTGCTGTCGACTCAAACACGGATTTATCCATCAAAAATAAACATTAAAACCCCTGAAAGATCCTTTGGAGAAGAAGAGAGCTGACGCAACGCTCAGAAAACCAGGAGCTCACAATGGAAATCAGTCGTGTTTATGCTGGATAATTCCCAGATCTCCAGAACACAGTCAAACACACGTTTTACAGGGATTTTACCACAGTTTGAGGAACTGAGCTTCACATAATGCCTAAGTAATGATGAGACTTTTCCCTTCATCCCCTGCATTAATGATTATTCCCAGTACAGCAGGTTATTACAGCTATTTTACAATGCTTTCATTCAACAGTTCAAGAAACAAAATGTTTACATAACTTACATTTTTAGGCACAAAATTTCCAGTTACTTTGTTTTTGCTCCATCAACCGAAATAGTTCCGAACGAAACCAACACAGAACCATTATGAGTCGTCTGGAAGAATCGTTCGTTTTGAATGAACGACTCGCTCATTAAAGTCTGTTTCATTGTTGAATGACTCACTCATTAAAACAGGCACTTCATTCCTTTCTGAATATGCATTGGTTTTGAGTGAATCATTTGATTCGACTCGCTCATAAAACACATTGTGTGTGTCTCAATCAGCTCAGTTCATGCGTTACTTATGTGCATTTGAATTATATATTACATGCATTATGTGCATTTACATTATATATTAAATGCGTTTGGATTATATATTAATATGCATTATATGCATTTGGATTATATATGCGTTAGTATGTGCATTTGCATTATATATTATAAGCGTTTGGATTATATATTAATATGCATTATATGCATTTGGATTATATATGCGTTAGTATGTGCATTTGCATTATATATTATATGCGTTTGGATTATATATTAATATGCATTATATATGCATTAGTACGTGTATTTGCATTATATATTATATGCGTTTGGATTATATATTAATATGCATCATATGCATTTGGATTATATATGCATTAGTACGTGTATTTGCATTATATATTACATGCATTATGTGCATCTACATTATATATGATATGCGTTTGGATTATATATTAATATGCATTTGGATTATATATGCGTTAGTATGTGCATTTGCATTATATATTACATGCGTTTGGATTATATATTAATATGCATTATATGCATTTGGATTATATATGCGTTAGTATGTGCATTTACATTATATATTATATGTGTTTGGATTATATATTAATATGCATCATATGCATTTGGATTATATATGCATTAGTACGTGTATTTGCATTATATATTACATGCATTATGTGCATTTACATTATATATTATATGCGTTTGGATTATATATTAATATGCATCATATGCATTTGGATTATATATGCATTAGTACGTGTATTTGCATTATATATTACATGCATTATGTGCATTTACATTATATATTATATGCGTTTGGATTATATATTAATATGCATTTGGATTATATATGCATTAGTACGTGCATTTGCATTATATATTATATGCTTTATGTGCATTTGTATTATATATTATATGTATTACAGTATTTGCATTATACATGATATTTACATTATATGTGCATTATGAGCATTTACAATTTTACATTATACTGTATATTATATTCATTATGTGCATTTACATTATATATGATGTGCATTTGCATTATATATTACATGCATTATGTGGCACTGATCAGGGAGTCGGAAACACTGAAACTTTCCCAAAAATCCCAAAATGCACCATGAACACCAGAGAGCACTGATTCTCACTATGGCTGCAAATCACATTCTTCCCTGCTATACAATATAAACATACATCGCTAGACAGGTAATGAACACAATCCAACTAACATTTATAATATATTTATGGCTGAAATATTGCACACATATGTAACAAGCAAAGTATTTATCAAAATGTAAATTGTACACCATCAGTTCAGTGAATAATTCAATGAGTCAATCACTTGATTCGAAGCGTAGGTTTTCAACAAATGATTCACTCATAAAGACAGACAATTGTCTCCACCTAATGGTGCACCGCTATACTTTTTAGAAAGAGTCGTAGTAAAATCAATAAATTAGCCTAAATATTGCGTATTTTAATCAATTATATAATATTTCGACAATATTTCTCAATATTTTTCGACAACGTGCTCAACTGAAATTGTTCATGTCTTCTTGTGTCAGTGAGTTGTAGCAGCTGTAAAGAACAATTACAGTGATCTAAACCACTCATGAGCCACTTGTATGTAATTATGAGCTCTTGATATAGAAGAATACGAAGCCATCTGCTAATCAGTGTAATATTTATATTAAATATGATTCATGTTCAGTCAGGCGGGAGCATGAATGGAGTGGTTGAGCAAACAAGTGATTATGATTTACTGAATTTTTTTGAAGAAAGAGTCTTGAGACTCTGATGGTTTAGTCCTCTAGTCCTCTGATAGGAAACTAGTGAGATCAGTGTCTAATATATAATGAACGGAATATAACAGCAACGCATTAAACAAATAAACATTAATATTGAGGAGAAAATTAATCTCATGTTGAGGGGGTTTAATCAAGCACAGAATGTGAGTAAAAATAGATCATCTGTGTAAAATGACACAAACAGCTCATAATGAAGTGATTTAAACAGAGAAGAGAAGCTGAACTACAGATGTTGAACACACACACACACGAGATGATCTTCACACTGTAAAACTGGACATTTACAAGATGCGAAGAAAACAAAGATTATTGGAAAGGGTTTTACAAGAAAAAGTGTTTCTGCTTCAATATTTCACACTGGAATACAAATGAAAAAACTTTTTATCTCACTTTTTTTCTTGAAGTTGTGAGTTTATATCTTCTTTTCTTTTCTTTTTTTTTTTTTTTGAATTGTCAGATATAAACTTGTAAGTTATAAAGTCCAAATTGTGAGATAAAAACCAGCAAGCGCAAGAAAAAAAAGTCAGAATTGTGAGATATAAATTATATATTTTTATTCTGTGCTGGAAACAAGCGCGCTTGCCATTTCTTTGAAACTAGCTATTATTAATTAATTCTATTATTTTTTCAGTTCATACCTCAGCTTCTGCACTGCATGTTTTATCTACAGTCGTACAGTCATTTAACTTAAAGAACAACTATGGACTAATTAAATATTGTGGCCATAAACACACCCTAAACTGCGGCTGAATGCATGGATTAACTTATTTTATTAGAAGCCGTTAATCACTTCTGAAAAGACACAATTACATCTGAATTAAAGCTCTGGAATGAACATCAAACGAGACTTGAGTTTTTAATGAAATCAAACTCTCCGAGGGCTTTTCTTCCCTCAAGCCGCCGGGAACGCCGCATCCAGCCGGGATTAACCGCACATGTGCTCCCGGCTCTCTGGAGTCTATCAAATAAATAGTGCAGCTTATTCCATTCAGCATAATCAATTTACAGGCTTATTTGAAAGCGTTTTAACGGGGTTGCGGCTTCGTGACTGTGATTTACTCTGACTTAAACCGATGTACGGGATCTTAAAGCGCTTCAACACTGTATGTCAGAGGAACTCCTCGATATTTTATACAGTTTGCATTGGACTACTGGTCTCAAACCCTGCTGATGTCTATTGAGCACATCATGTTTAATCAGACTATCATACCTGGATCTTCCAGCATCTTCTCTCTCTGAAGACATTTGAAGGATTCTCCAATCATTTAGTGCGTTTAAGCTCCGCCCCTTCTAACTCACGCTCATCTGAGAGCTCAACATCCAATCAACAGCTGATGCATAGAACTAAGCCCCGCCCCTATTTTTTTCTGTTACACTCAGGTGTGCACCACAATACAGAAGAAAAGATCTGATGCTTCTTCCGTTTCACTGCAACTTAAAGGGATACTTCACCGTTTTTTCATATTAAACTATGTTATTCCCTTAACTAAGACGAGTTGATACATACCTCTATCGTCTCAGTGCGTGCACTAAATCCCTCTGTCTTGCGGCGAAACTTTGTTAGCCCAGTTCATTTAATATGGGCCAAGCAGAGAAGCTACCAAACACCTCCACGTTTTCCCTATTTAAATACAGTTACTCGCGAAGTGTAACTCGACCTAGGACGGTGACACAAAACAAAACGTTGCGCTTTTCTAAGCGTGTAAAATGGATAACTATTTTGTATGGCGGAATACCATAGCAAGTGCTTGTAAGCACTTCGACTTGGCGCAGTAATATCTTCACTAGAGGGAGCGGGGGCCGGTGAGAGGATTTTTCACGAGTGAAGATATTACTGCGCCAAGTCGAAGTGCTTACAAGCACTTGCTATGGTATTCCGCCATACAAAATAGTTATCCATTTTACACGCTTAGAAAAGCGCAACGTTTTGTTTTGTGTCACCGTCCTAGGTCGAGTTACACTTCGCGAGTAACTGTATTTAAATAGGGAAAACGTGGAGGTGTTTGGTAGCTTCTCTGCTTGGCCCATATTAAATGAACTGGGCTAACAAAGTTTCGCCGCAAGACAGAGGGATTTAGTGCACGCACTGAGACGAGAGAGGTATGTATCAACTCGTCTTAGTTAAGGGAATAACATAGTTTAATATGAAAAAACGGTGAAGTATCCCTTTAAGTTGAAAAAATAAAACCGCCTAGGATGCCTTATAAAACATGCTCCTGTTATTAAAACACACAATACCCATAATACACATTTGTCCATCACACCAGTTCTCTGTACTGCGTCTTAAAGTCCCCCTGTAGTCAATCATTTTATCCCTTAAAACTCATCTTTCATCACTATTATGACATATTTAAGCGTTTTTTTCCTTGAATAAATGTTTAAATATCTTGAGTGTAACTCGACACCCTTGCCTCATTTAGTATGCGTGGTTCTATGAATATGCAAATGAGCCCCGCCTCCACTCACTCACTCAGCTCAGAGATCCACTGGTTGACGATCACATGTTGATCTAGTTTGTGACGTCAGAAACACCAGCGATTTCAAAGCGTGTGTTTGAGACTGTCTTTGGTTCACTGCAGTTTTAAGGAGGAAATACTCAGCAATGCTGTCGACTTATGAATTTACACATGGTTTGTCTTAAAGCATATTAAAAACACCACATAGACACATAAACAACATTAAAAGCTGGATTTTCACCACAGGCGGACTTTAAACTCTAAACTAATAGACAAAACACAGATGCATTAAAATATCACGTTGCTTTTATTTCCCTGACCTCTGACCCCCAGACTCTCTCGGGTCTCATTTACTGAACAGTGTGTCTGTGGAAACACATCTGATCTGCTCATGTACAGCGACTGAGGATCTGTAGTTTGGCTCATGCCTACTTAAACACACTAAATACAGGACAGTGTGTGTGCAAACAGGTTCAGTTACACCCGTTAAAGTGAGTTAAAACTCATCTGAGAAACTTCTGTCTGTGTAAGAGACTGTGAGACGGGAATATGATGAAGAAACTCACACACATTCATGTCATATGATATTGTTCCATGTGAGTTTTTGTTCTCTCTTAAGTCCCCCTGTGGTGAAAATCACGTTTTTAATGTTTTTTATATGTCTATGTGTTTATAAACCATGTGTAAGTTCATAAGTCGACAGCATTGCTGAGTATTTCCTCCTTAAAACTGCAGTGAACCAAAGACAGTCTCAAACACACGCTTTGAAATCGCTGGTGTTTCTGACGTCACAAACTACCTTGTAACCAATCAGATCAACGTGTGATCGTCAACCAGTGGATCTCTGAGCTGAGTGAGTGAGTGGAGGCGGGGCTCATTTGCATATTCATAAAACCACACATACTAAATGAGGTGTATATTATAAAGGTGTAGAGTTTGTTCAAGAAAAAAAACTTTAAATATGTCATTTTGGTGATCAAAGATGAGTTTTAAGACATAAAATGATTGACTACAGGGCCGCTTTAAATATATATAAATATAATGCAAATCACTTTGGACGCCAAGGACATGGGTTTGATTTACAGAAAATGCATGAACTGACATGAACTGAAAAAATGAATAGCTTGAATGCAAGGGAAATCATGTCGGGTGAAAGCATCCGCCAAATGCATAAACGAAATAATTATAATATTCTCTGGAAATCCAACCCTTGACATTGGAGTTGCTATTGCCATGATCTATTGTTTGAGCAACAGGAATATATATATATGTATGTACAAATCAAATAAATCATTGTACTTGAATTGCGTAGTGTTTAGAATTGACTTTCCAGTTTTCACACACCGAATTGAAACATTTGTGTGTTCAAATTGCACGTTTATTTGAGATGTTCTGAGAACGTCAGTGTTCTGACATGTACAGCACACGTAACTGTGTGTGTGTGTGTGTGTGTGTGTGTGTGTGTGTGTGTGTGTGTGTGTGTGTGTGTGTGTGTGTGTGTGTGTGTGTGTAGCTCTGTGCACTGATCTGTGTTTGTATGAGTATCTGATGGTGGGCGAGTGAGTGAGTGCGAGTGTGTGTTTGAGTGTGTGTCGTATGCGTGAGTGTGTGTGTGGTGTTCAGCTGAAGAGAATCCTTCAGAGATGCATGAATCGAGCGTTGGAGTCGTAAGCTTCATATCTCTCTCTCTCTCTCTTTCTCTGTTGGATTAGCGCCTACACAAGAATCCCAGAACACACGTACTGAAGCTCACGTGACGCTCCAAACACACTGATCCTAAACACAATACCAACAGGCATAAACCTCCATAACTCCCTTCAGGCACGCTGTATAACAAGTAAACCTGCAATGCTGCATCGCAATAAATTACCCAGAACTGCAGAGAGGTCTGAAATGAAGCCATAACCTGTGTGTAATGCTTCTGAGTGATCGTCAAACCTTCATTACAGCAGAGTTTAACGCAGATGCGCATTAATATCTTATAATCAATGCACACAGTTGCGTCTCAGCATGCAGATCTGCAGTCGCACAGAGTTTGCATGTCAGAAAGTGTCATAAGAACATTAAGACTAGAGATGCACGATATATCGGCCACTGTATCCGTATCGATATATGTTCATTTTTAATGTTTTTGTTATCAGCCCGATAAGAAAATTTAGCGCACAACTGTTCAACATGATGGTTTTGATTTGCTTGAAATATGATTTGAATCAAAAAAGGAAAATACATCGGCTATAGTCATATCGGCGTCACTACACTCCATCCTTATGATCGCTTTCTGCAGGACTTTTACATGCTTTTCCCAAACCACTGAAGTGACGTCGACGTCCGGGTTAGCGGTAGCATGAGCCGTCAGGCAAGTGTTATTTAAATAAACTCCTGATGTACTTACAAACTTTCCAATGCCTCGTTTTATGAGTACAGAACCTATTTGTACTACTGTAGAAGTTTGGTGCCATTCTGGACATTATTAGTGCGGTAATTTACCAGATACAGCCTTGGATCCATTAGCGCCTGCACTAAACCATCCGGCTGATATCTCTAAATAAGCTCTAACTTTAATAATGTTCGACCAAGGGAATAAAGGCTTCTGGGGGGTGTTTGGCTCGAGGTCATGGTGCAAAGGACCCTAGGTTGATGTTACTCCGAACCGTCCCTTTAAGACGACACCGATGCTGACTGGAGAATCGCTTCAGTTAATGCATGCAATTAAACTGGGAAAAATGAAAGATGAATTGAGAAGGAATTTACTGAGTTGCATTTAAAAAAAAATCAAACTGGTGCGTTCTGAGAAATGCTAATAACTCAAACACCCCATTAAAAAGCATTAATGTCTCGCAATTCTGAATATTCTCAATGAAAGCAAAAATAATCTGTACTTTCTCCCTTCTGTGATCCGATGAGAGCGTTATGAAGCAGAGAAATCACTCGACACGCTGAGCAATGAATCCACACACACATCTGTGATAAGAGCTGCAATTACACACACACACACAACACGTGAGCGCTGAGCCTGTGTCTCAGAGATGCGTTCAGGTCACGGGTCGCCCACCATATTCATTCATCATCATATCAGTGAGTTATACCATCAGATTCTCATCCAGAGGCTGTTTCTGTCTCAGTTCTTCGTCATCACTGCACGTTTTGATGTCTGATGATCACAATTATGCTAATTCTTCTCATTAGACTAAGTCTAGATAAGCTCTAATGTGAACACTAATGCTTGTTTGGTGAAAAATAGCAGTGCTGTAAACTCTCATGAGACCATTTGGTAAATGGTAAATGGACTGCATTTATATAGCGCTTTCACAGACCCAATGGCCACCAAAGCGCTTTACAATATTGCCTCACATTCACCCATTCACTCACTCATTCATACACCGACGGCGGATATTTACTTTCATAATGGTAGAGAGGTTTACGAGACCTTACACTACAGCAAGAGAAACGCTGTTATCAGACACTCGTCAATAGAGAAACACTACATCACACAGAGAGAGAGAGAGAGAGAGAGAGAGAGAGAGAGAGTGAGTGTGTGTGTGTGTGTGTGTGTGTGTGTGTGTGTGTGTGTGTGTGTGTGTGTGTGTGTGTGTGTGTGTGTGTGTGTGTGTGTGTGTGTGTGTGTGTGTGTGTGTGTGTGAGAGAGAGAGAGTGTGTGTGTGTGTGTGTGTGTGTGTGTGTGTGTGTGTGTGTCTGTGTGTGTGTGTGTGTGTGTGTGTGAGAGAGAGAGAGAGAGAGAGAGAGAGAGAGAGTGTGTGTGTGTGTGTGTGTGTGTGTGTGTGTGTGTGTCTGTGTCTGTGTCTGTGTGTGTGTGTGTGTGTGTGTGTGTGTGTGTGTGTGTGTGTGTGTGTGTGTGTGTGTGTGTGTGTGTGTGTGTGTGTGAGAGAGAGAGTGTGTGTGTGTGTGTGTGTGTGTGTGTGTGTGTGTGTGTGTGTGTGTGTGTGTGTGTGAGAGAGAGAGAGAGAGAGAGAGAGAGAGAGTGTGAGTGTGTGTGTGTGTGTGTGTGTGTGTGTGTGTGTGTGTGTGTGTGTGTGTGTGTGTGTGTGTGTGTGTGTGTGTGTGTGTGTGTGTGTGTGTGTGTGTGTGTGTGTGTGTGTGTGTGTGTCATCAATCGGCTGCTGTATTGATCGTCTTGGCCTGCATTATTAATGCTGTAGTCTGAGTTTGGAATCCCAGCGTTTTCTCTAGTTTATTCTAGTGTATTTGAGAAGTTGCACAGATATTGGTAACAGGACTCTGGGGGTTGTTGGCCAGTTTTCTCACCTAAGAAAAACACTGGCCTTTAAGGCCTTCCTGCATTGATATGTAAATTGCGTGTGGGGGGGAAGTGCAACAACTCAATATCACACACCCTAGTCTACATACACATGAAAAATACCTATTTTAGAATATCAAGGATAGTAATGAGTTATGGTTAAATCATTCAATCATTTATACCACAGTCTTAAATGATGTCTTAAATGATATCAGGTTAAAAGACCATGATATCTTCTCCAAACCAACTTACAGCTTGACAGCAGTTCATTTCACATTCAAAATGCACTGAAACTTCATTCTCAGATCAACTCATTCTTCCAGAACACTAGAAAAGGTTTTACCCCCCAAAAACACACGTTAAATAAAAAAACACACACAAATAACGGGTAGAATTCTAACATATTTCTGCTGTTTTCTGTTGTTCAGAATTCACAGCATTTTATGTCACATGGTCATTGTTTACAGTACAGTACACATTTCCCCCAAGTTTCCCCTTTTTATAGATGGTGATGAAACTGAAAGATTAATACCTGTATGTGTTCAGCTACATCTAATTGTTTTGATAGTATTTAATTTTTTAGATTCTGAAAATATTTTACTACGGTATTACTGTAGAAGTGTTGCAAATGTCTGTGTCATTCAATGTTGTATTAATGCATTCAGTGACTACATCTTCCAAACTACATATTTCACTTAGACACAACCACTGCCAAAACTCAGAGCCCATTTTTATACACTCTTTTATACGCTCAAAACTGTTAAACATAATTGAAAGATCTTATAAACATTGAGATCTTTCAATTTAAATGAATTAATTTCTCACTTAAACACAAAGACCAACAGAACTTGATTTACTATACAGGCTTATTTGCACATGCTTACATATTATTTCCAAGACTGTGTTATTTATTTAAAAAACCTAAGCTAGACTGAAATGTGCAATATTTCTACCGTATACCACAAAGATATGTAATTTAAGTCCAAAGGGAAACTATGTTTTTATTGTATTTTTATTACTGCCAATGTCTGAGAGACCACAACCCATAAGATTGCTAAAGTAAAAAATGTGTACCGTTGGTTCATTAATGTTAAGTAATATTTTTGACTCGAACAAAATCACTTAATTGTCAATTTTTAGGTATTTGAAATGTACTATCATTAACTTTTGTAATGTTAATTTATATTATGTTATATATATGCACGGTAAAACTCTCTCCAATATGATATATACACATTATAATGTTTGATCTGTAGATAAAAGGCTGTGGATTTGCATAAAATGACTTTATTTTGTGTATTTGTATTTTATGTTTGTTGCTGTTTTAAAACGACTCGCTACCGTGTGCCTGTTCACACCACAAGGACTATGAATCGGCATCAAACGCACAATAACTGGAATTTAAAACTTCACTATGTGAAGAAACAAATGATCAATAAACTGTTGGACAGATATAGGCTACACTAGGATTTGTGCGCTCGAAATTTCTTCGCTTTGTGCCGTGAACTTTTAAATGCGCACTTGTGCAGCGCTGAACACTGTGACTCCATGTTGCTTTGAGCACATCATTCTGCACCCGCGATGCGCATACGCGCTTTGTGCGCTCTGTTTTGAAGCGTTTCATATTATCATGGTTTTTCCTATATTTTTTATACCTAGCCTGCACAATACATTTAAAATAAGCATAATTTAATTGTATATTATATTGTATGCACTAAAGCTGGTGAAAACCTATCTCAGGTCCACAATGTCAGATGACAGATTAAGCAATTTAGGTGTTCTAAGTATTGAGTCAAGGAGGGCAAAGGCCTTAAATCTAGATGAATTTGCTGATCTTTTTGCAAAAAAAACACAAAAATCGTAGAATGCAGTTAATGTGACTGATTCTGAATATGTAATGCAAATTTAAAAAATATAATGGCAATGCAAATACATTGTTGAATGATTGGTAATCATGGTATTTTGCCTGTTAATGCCTATAGTGCAGTGAAGAAAATGATATGACAACAATAAGGTCTAAACTGGCCCCTCTAACAGTACAACTGGCCCCAGCTTGCCCCCAGCTTGAATGTGAGGCTATATGTAAAGCAGAAAAGCGCAATATAAATAAAATGTATCATCATCATCATGTGATTATATTTACTACTTTTGTGAATAAATCTTGCTGCAGCATTTTGGACCAGTTGAAGGCGAGCGATTTGTGACTTGGAAATACCGCAATACAATGAGTTGCTGTAGTCTAAATGGGAAGTAATAAAAGCATGAACAGCCATCTCTAGTGTTTTGTCAGTTAGGAAGTGTTTTAATTTTAGACAAAAGACGGAGTTGATAGAAACTAGATCCAGTTACTGAAGATATTTGTTTGTCAAATTTTAAAGGCCCATCTAAAAGCACACCCCAAACCTTTCTTACTTTGTCAAAAAAAAAAAAAAAAAAAAAAAAAACTCAAATACTCATGAACATGTGAACACGTGATGATAAGTACGCATGTGACCATGTTATATACTTGTGCATGACCTGCCTGATCTCATGAAAATGCATTTCTATGGCACGCATTGTGTTTATCGTGCAATTTTTACGCGAAAATATATTTTTTTACATGCATATAATACGCACTTTATTGAGTGTAATACACACACATCCTACAAAACTAATCCTAACCAAACATATAATACATATTACATATTACACACCACTACTAAACCTACCCTAAACCCACCCATGCCTATCATATGCACGTATAAATTGCACAATAAACACAATGTGTGCTATAGAGACGCATTTAGTGTGACCGGGTTGGAATGACGTAACAATTTCACAAATTCACGTTTATGTTGTTTACATGCAGATGGTAAAGGCATCGTTTTCAAAACGAGTGATAAAAGGCATAATATATAATATACTATATAATATACTATATATACATAATGAAGACAGACTTCACTGCCAGTTCACTTCACTGTTCACACACACACACACACACTGTTCAAGTCCTCACTTGTATAGATAGACATCGTTCATTGAGTCCTCACTTGGCCAGTGTAGAGTGACATTGGTCTGTTAGTAATATAGACATGTATGTGTGAGTGCAATGGCACATAAAAAAGGCAAGTAAATTGTTAGGGACTGCATAACCAAGCATAGAAAGTATCTATGAAGGCCTATATATAAATATATATAACTTATAGTTACAAAATAAAGACATACTTAACTGTTCACACACACACACACACAGTTCCATTGCAGGCTATTGTGAGTCCACTGTTGTATAGGTAGAGATCGTTCAGAGTTGAGATTCAATCTTGGCATGTTTAATTTTTTTAATTTTGATTTTTTTAAAGTTATATTATGAAAAAAATGATTTAATTTTTGTTTCTTCAAAATGACCAGATGCAGCAAGTCAACTCAAAAGTTTTGAATTAGATCTTAAAGAAAGGTCCACTGTTGGATGGTAACGAACGACATATGTTTGGTTGCATTTAAATTGAGCAATATTTCAAACACTGACTTTCTCTGTACATCAACATCCTAGAAACAAAGGAAACAGAAAAATAAGGACATGTCTATTGATTTTTTTTAAGAGTAGAAATTATGTTTTAATTAATAGGCAGCCAATACTATCAGTCGCATTATTAATATCTTAATAAAATAATAATTACATTATAATTATAACATTTAGTTGCAGATCCCCTCTTGGCATGCTTTTTTTTTTTATAAAAAAAAATGCAAATTTGAAGTTATATTTTGAGAAATATAATATAATATATATGGTAACCCTTTATAATAACTGCATCCTATTAATCATTAGTTAAGCATTGGTAAACAGATAAATCATAATTCATAAAGCAGACATTAGTAAGCAGTTTATAAATACACCTTTAAACGCTGTATTATTGAGTTAGAAGCATATCTATAATGTGTTTAATAATTGCATTTTCATACTTTATTAAATCAATTTATCATTTCTAAATTTAGGTGTTTACAGTGATTAATAAGATCACTTAGAAAGTGTGAGTAAATGTAGTAGATTCAGGCAGTTATAAAGCATTTAGTAGTGGTCAGTTCACTATTTCAGGACTAGTTATGCTTTGTAAATAATTTATAAAGGAGATTTAAAGACTCAGTTATCTTCTAAACAGAAAAAGGAAACAAACACAACACGATAGAGAACATAGAAATATTAACAGCCTTTAAATCTCCTTTATAAATGCTTTACAAGGCATAACTAGTCCTCACTTTAGATGAGCTCACAAAAACTCGTTTTCAAAAGCTTTCATTGTCAGGCCCCCAAAATGGCATTTTCGTTGAAATGAACGGCCAAAAAGTTTTCAGTTTTCAGTTGAAAATGATGTTGTGTAAACAGACCCTAAAGCGTGTATTATTTATTGCACTTTAGTTTTTCGACATAACATTTTGAGATTGACCTCCAAAATCTTTACAGTGTGTTTGTGATGGCAAGAAATGTACAAAGCAGCCAAACACGTATCGTTCTTTACCATCCAACTGGGGACGCGAAGTTCATTTTTATTAATAAAATCATTATTCACTGTATAAAGTATGCTTTACGCTATACTAAATATAGGTCACTATAGTGACCTGAAATCGTTACCTTAAAGAGCTATTTCTGTTTGATTAATCCTATAAACCCTAAAGGGACTGCATAACCAAACATAGAAAGTATCTATGAAGAGAGAAAATAAGTGTTAAATAAAATAAACAAATATTATGAATGATAAAAGGCATAATATATAATATACTATATAATATACTATATATACATAATGAAGACAGACTTCACTGCCAGTTCACTTCACTGTTCACACACACACACACACACACACACTGTTCAAGTCCTCACTTGTATAGATAGACATCGTTCATTGAGTCCTCACTTGGCCAGTGTAGAGTGACATTGGTCTGTTAGTAATATAGACATGTATGTGTGAGTGCAATGGCACATAACAATGGCAAGTAAATTGTTAGGGACTGCATAACCAAGCATAGAAAGTATCTATGAAGGCCTATATATAAATATATATAACTTATAGTTACAAAATAAAGACATACTTAACTATTCACACACACACACAGTTCCATTGCAGGCTATTGTGAGTCCACTGTTGTATAGGTAGAGATCGTTCAGAGTTGAGATTCAATCTTGGCATGTTTAATTTTTTTAATTTTAATTTTTTTTAAAGTTATATTATGAAAAAAATGATTTAATTTTTGTTTCTTCAAAATGACCAGATGCAGCAAGTCAACTCAAAAGTTTTGAATTAGATCTTAAAGAAAGGTCCACTGTTGGATGGTAACGAACGACATATGTTTGGTTGCATTTAAATTGAGCAATATTTCAAACACTGACTTTCTCTGTACATCAACATCCTAGAAACAAAGGAAACAGAAAAATAAGGACATGTCTATTGATTTTATTAGAGTAGAAATTATGTTTTAATTAATAGGCCACAACAGAGAATGAATTTCTTAAAGCAATAACTTTGCTGTAATGTCCACAACATAAAGCTTCTGATGTTTTATAGTGCTTTCATTGAAAGTGTTATGATATTCTGTATTATTTGTTGGTATGGAACTGCTACTGAGGTACAGAAGAAATTATTAAGAAAAGTAGTAACAAGTAAATTGTTAGGGACTGCATAACCAAGCATAGAAAGTAGCTATGAAGAGAGAGCGTTAAATAAGAAAAATAATATTATGAATGATAAGAGGATATTCTCGCCTCTGCTTTTGAACTGTTGCCGTCGGGCCGTCTGTATTTTTTACCCTGTTGTAGATTTAAATGGTCTTTCCTAAAACAAATCGTATTTAAAAATTTTTGATAACTGATGGGTTATATATATATATATATATATATATATATATATATATATAGAGAGAGAGAGAGAGAGAGAGAGAGAGAGAGAGAGAGAGAGAGAGAGAGAGAGTTACATAATGAAGGCAGACTTCACTGCCAGTTCACTTCACTGTTCACACACACACACACAGCTCCATTGCAGGCTATCAAGTCCCACTAGTATAGATAGAGATCGTTCAGAGTTTCAGGTCCCCACTTGGCATGTTTTTTTTTAAATAAAAAAATGTATATTTGAAGTTATATTATGAAAAAAGAGCTTAAAAGAAAATTTTGTATGTCATTTTTGTTTCTTCAAAATGACCAGAAACACTAGTCCCCTCTTGGCCAGTGTAGAGCGATAGTCCCCTGTTAGTAATATAGACGTGTATGTGTGTGTGTGTGTGTGTGTGTGTGTGTGTGTGTGTGTGTGTGTGTGTGTGAGAGAGAGAGAGAGAGAGAGAGAGAGAGAGTGTGTGTGTGTGTGTGTGTGTGTGTGTGTGTGTGTGTGTGTGTGTGTGTGTGTGTGTGTGTGTGTGTGTGTGTTGTGTGTGTGTGTGTGTGTGTCATCAATCGGCTGCTGTATTGATCGTCTTGGCCTGCATTATTAATGCTGTAGTCTGAGTTTGGAATACGACGCACGAGTGATTCATCATTATAAAGCATTTGACCAAACAGCATTTCATTCACACGACTAACTAACACAGCTGATACAGAACAAGCTCCGACCACACAGTGTCAGCATTATTTTATTATCATTCAAGTCGTCGAGTCGAGTCAAAATCTATTTCTATTGCACATTTAAAAGGGTTCAAACATTGAGCATTTAAAAAGAAAGCATAAAACAAAACCATACAGTGTGCAAAATATAGACACATTTAACAGGATACAAAAAAAATTATGTCATTAAAATATACTTCGCTCAACAAAGATGCATGTGAAATAAGCGTAATCCAAAATATAAAAAAAATATATAAAAAAAAAAATCAAGTGTATGTATGTATATATATATACAGTATATATATATATATATAAATCAAAAAAAATGTAATGGAAAAAACACACAACATATAAAATATATATAAATTACAATCAACTAATTTTGTGTATCTAAACTAAACTAAAATATAAATCTATTATGTAAAAAATAAAGTATAGAAAAATTACATTATTTTAATGCACTATACTTAATATAAATTTTTATGTGCTTTTAAGTATTTTTTTGGCAAAATAACTAGTAGCATCTCATGTTCAAAACAGACACTTATTTACACTTATTTTCAGTGGATATTAATATAATATAATATAATATAATATAATATAATATAATATAATATAATATAATATAATATAATATAATATAATATAATAAAGACCAGTTCATTAAAAAGAACCACATATATGAGATTTCCCCTCGAGGTAAAACTGATACGACACTAAAGCCACAGAAGTTCTGCTACTCTCTGAAGATCAATGCAATCCTGTCAGCCAAATCTACTCTCGATCTGATCAATACGGCCCCGGGCTCACCAGGGCTAAACAAACCTTTAAAAACAGAACGAAGCTCAGCGTTTATAGATATATATGTATAAGTAATACACACACACACACACACACACACACACACACACACACACACTTATACACACAAATATTATATTGACATATATAATGAATCGCACTTCATGATTGGTGCTTTCCTTCTCAAACCACTGCCAAACACACTGCATGTAAAACAGAAGCTGCATTTACACTGTGCAAACACACAGATGAGAAAACCACCAATTATACATCATAAATCTCAAGAGATTAAAGAGAATCTCTTAAAGAGAATCAAACAAATGTGCGCTGGAATCACAATCCCAGGACTCGTGTCAAACTGATCCACTGAATACACACATTCTGAAGCGTGTTTACACCACAAACACACGTCATCATCACACGGTCACGTGATGAAGACTGCATCAGACACACACACACACACACACACACACACACACACACACACAGGCAGTAATCTCAGTGCAGTTCTCAGAGAACAGCTGGAAAACATCAGCGCTGGATTCCTTTAGCGCTCGGGGGAACGACCGACACCTGGACGAGAGACGAGAGGAACACAGACTGAACATCATCAAATATATCAGGACAGACAGAACTCGTGTGTTACTGTATGTAATGATTGAAACAACGACGCTGAATGCAGATAATGAAATCCAACTAATCATATAAACATTATAATCAGGAAACTCTTCTCATCTTGTGTTGTTGATGTCAGTGGCTGTTTGTCCAATCAGAAATTGTCGAACCAAATAATTGAACTTTAAAACAAACCTGTTGTGTTTTTACAAAAGTTTATCATAGTAATGTGTGTGTGTGTGTGTGTGTGTGTGTGACAGAGAGAGAGAGAGAGAGAGAGAGAGAGAGAGTGTGACTGAGTGTATGTGTGTGTGAGTGTGTGAGTGAGTGAGTGAGTTAGGAGTGACCCCGAATAGTCGAAGATTCGATGCTTCGATAGGAGGAGCCTGATTCGACTACCGATCTCACGGTCGAATCTTCGCAGAGGTGTTATGAAACGAGGATCATGCCACTTTGGCTATATGAGGGCGCTCAATGTCTGATTTCACATAGAACTAGCTTTTATGTAAATACGTTAATATTCAGCCTATTATGATAATGCTGTAGGCAGGCCTATATAAAAATGTGCAAAGAAAGAAGCTTTTAATAAATATTTTTCAACGTGCGTGAATAAATCCAAACCCCGTGACAGATTTAAGTTTCACTTTCAATCCGTAACCGACAGAGGAGCGTCTTCGCGGCAAGGATTTAAATCTTTAACAATGTCTGGGATAAGAAAATCTAAAGTGTGGATGTACACGATTAGAAAGGATATTCTCCAAGGCTGGATTTAGCATCAGGAAAACCATGATCGCACTTCTGCCGGCCAACGTTAACATGTTTCACGCATAGACTGGGTTTCACATTAGAATGTATTTTATCCGCGTGCACAATTTGAAAAGACTCCAACGGACAGACAGAGTGAAAGACTGGATTTGTTCTCTCGATCAGGTACAAGTGATTTCAAAACTTTTCAGCCGGTTCTAATTTTATTTTTGGATGCTGTGAACATTTTTAGCTAAAAAGACGGCCTCTCCAGTTTAGCATTTGTTGTTGTTTCTGCAGTTAAAAAGACAAAGTTGACAATTCTGGCTGCGTTTATTTTGTGATTATTGTAATTCCTTTCCGTGTAAAGCACTTTGAATTACCATAGAGTATGATATGTGCTATATAAATAAACTTGCCTTGCCTTGCATTAGCAATTCATAAACAATAATGTCAGGAACGCGATGAAAAAATATAGTCAAACACAAATGTGAGGAATTTAAGGCGTCCGGTCAGAGCTGATATGAATCTGCAGGACTCTGCCTAGAGACCGGTTCTGCTCACTGTATCGAGTATGTCTAAGAATAGCTGTGTTTTCTGATAGCTGTAGTGTGCATAAGACAAGCAGTGTGTGTGGCCCCCCGTTTCCCTCTCTGCCACATGTTCACACGTACTCAAACACATTTCACTTGCCTTACATGCCTACACTAACCCCATCACTACGAAGACACATGTGTCGCGCCACAGCTAGGAGAGGTCGGCCGGGTCACAGCACATCTACATATCACAAATGTGTAGAGTTATCGCAACTAATTCAAAGTCAACCAAAAAAATGCATATTCACCAACCAGGTTATCATGACTTCATTGATGTTTGTTGCTGCATCCCGATTTACATATTTACACCACACACTAACATATACTTTGATGATGATGGGAAAGTACATCATTTTGAGAGACAGTGTCACATCTTACCTTTGTGTCTTAATCTAACGACCCCCTACACTGTAAAAAAAAATTTGTTCACTCAACTTACATTTTTTAGTTATTTTTTTGCTTTGACTCAGTTAAGTTTTATTGACTTAATCTACTAAGTATGTTCAACTTAAAAAGTTTAGTTGACATAGTTAAAATAGTTGAGCCAACAACTTATTTCAAGTTACCTGGACTTGTAAAGATTAGTTGAAATACAATAACTTACATTTTCAAGTTACCTGGATTTGTAAAGATTAGTTGAAATACGATAACTTACATTTTCAAGTTACCTGGACTTGTAAAGATTAGTTGAAATACAATAACTTACATGTTCAAGTTACCTGGACTTCTAAATATTAGTTGAAATACGATAACTTACATTTTCAAGTTACCTGGACTTCTAAATATTAGTTGAAATACGATAACTTACATTTTCAAGTTATCTGTACTAAAGTGTATGTTCATTGAACTTAATTTAGCATATTTTCTCAACTTGCAATATAGCACACTCAACCAAATAAATAACAGATTTTTCCATACAAATGGTTTTATTGTTCCTTACAAATCAATAAATGTTAAGAATAAAC
>NC_138731.1:44328760-44349819 GCF_965113295.1 Leuciscus leuciscus | reverse complement strand
GAAAGCATTCTTTAGAAATGTTGGCCCATATTGATAGGATAGCATCTTGCAGTTGATGGAGATTTGTGGGATGCACATCCAGGGCACGAAGCTCCCGTTCCACCACATCCCAAAGATGCTCTATTGGGTTGAGATCTGGTGACTGTGGGGGCCATTTTAGTACAGTGAACTCATTGTCATGTTCAAGAAACCAATTTGAAATGATTCGAGCTTTGTGACATGGTGCATTATCCTGCTGGAAGTAGCCATCAGAGGATGGGTACATGGTGGTCATAAAGGGATGGACATGGTCAGAAACAATGCTCAGGTAGGCCGTGGCATTTAAACGATGCCCAATTGGCACTAAGGGGCCTAAAGTGTGCCAAGAAAACATCCCCCACACCATTACACCACCACCACCAGCCTGCACAGTGGTAACAAGGCATGATGGATCCATGTTCTCATTCTGTTTACGCCAAATTCTGACTCTACCATCTGAATGTCTCAACAGAAATCGAGACTCATCAGACCAGGCAACATTTTTCCAGTCTTCAACTGTCCAATTTTGGTCCAAGGTTGTGCGTGTTGTGGCCTCACAAATGCTTTGCTGCATACCTCGGTTGTAACGAGTGGTTATTTCAGTCAAAGTTGCTCTTCTATCAGCTCGAATCAGTCGGCCCATTCTCCTCTGACCTCTAGCATCAACAAGGCATTTTCGCCCACAGGACTGCCTCATACTGGATGTTTTTCCCTTTTCACACCATTCTTTGTAAACCCTAGAAATGGTTGTGTGTGAAAATCCCAGTAACTGAGCAGATTGTGAACTACTCAGACCGGCCCGTCTGGCACCAACAACCATGCCACGCTCAAAATTGCTTAAATCACCTTTCTTTCCCATTCTGACATTCAGTTTGGAGTTCAGGAGATTGTCTTGACCAGGACCACACCCCTAAATGCATTGAATTATACACATATATACACATATATATATATATATATATATATATATATATATATATATATATATATAAATACACACATTTTTACTGTAGGCCTATTTTAGATCAAATAAATGCAGCCAGAAGAGATTCTTTCAAATTTTTTTTTTAAATCATAATTTCAAACGTGTGCACAATAAACACTTCTTGTGCAGTTGTGTCAGCCCTTGATGTTCAACGTAAAAACTGTCAAATGTCAAACCACATGGTGCAAATCAGCGGTTAAAATCCCAACATGAACGACACTCGCTTTATCAGTCAATGAATGTCTACATCAGAACTCTCACAGGAGTGAGGGATACAACCAGGAGAAATGAAGCATTCGCAGTCAGAGATGGTCAATACATGAGTGTCACCGCAACACACTTCATGCAGCACAACAATAAATCCTCCTTTCATTAATATTGAACAGACTGGCCCATCTCTGACACGAGCGCATCTCCTCATGTTGTGTGTGTGTGTGTGTGTGTGTGTGTGTGTGTGTGTGTGTGTGTGTGTGTGTGTGTGTGTGTGTGTGTGTGTGTGTGTGTGTGTGTGTGTGTGTGTGTGTGTGTGTGTGGACCTGATCTGAGCCCGTCTCCTCCATCAGCCCACAGCGCTGAACTCAATTAAACGCACATTCTTCTTCTGTTAGGTCAGACGGCACATTCTTAAAGCTTGGGATGTTTTCTGACTTGTCGTGTTTTTAATACAGTGCCTGAGGAGCGGTTCACTGCCACAGAAGAGAAATGTGCACTAAAAGTCATCATCAAAACATTATCAATGATGACAACTACGAGCCCCAGAGCGACGACTACACGCGCGCAATTATCAGACGCGTCGCGGGGGGAAGAGTAAAGCATACTGGACTGTAATGAAACAGAGCCAACCACAGGTGAGGGAACACTACATCACGCAGAGGGGACGTGCAACTACATCAGGGCTGCACGATTGTGGGAAAACTGACATTGCCATTTTTACTTTTACTGTGATATATAAATATATAGCGATATGAAGTAATACAGGAATGATCTATGACTTGAATAGATCTATTTGGAAAGAATGAATCATTCTAGAAAGAGTGGTGTAATTATTTGTGGGAGTGCAAAAAAAAAAGAATAAGCTGGAAAATAATTTTTTACTCCTCGTGACACATTTTTGGAGTGTAAACCGCCCGTTTAGGGCTGAATGATTTGAGATTTTAATTTTATTTTTTTTAAAGGGTGATGGATTTGTTTTTTTATCATAATATGTTCCTTGAGGTTCACTTATAAAGTGTTAATAAACTATTATACTATAATAAAGTGTTACTAAACAAACTATTTTCAACCCTCATTCTAAGCCTCTGTCTGAAATGATCCGTTTTAAGGCTCCTATAATGCTGCGTTCACACCAAACGCGAATAGAGCATCTGGCGCGTGATTTCAATGTTAAGTCAATGTAAAGACGCGTTTACGCGCGGCGCAAATGAGGCGGTTAGTGCGTCCAGTTTGCGCGAATGGCGCGAATTGAGTGTCTCTCGCGAATAATTTTATTTGTTGCTTGTTGTGCATTCACGCGTTTTACGCAAATTCGTGTCTGACACCTGAGTTGAAAAATCTGAACTTTGGCGTCTGTTCGCGCCGTGTTAACCAATCAGGAGCCTGCTTGCTGCTGTCACGTGGTGAAGTGACGGGATAAACTCCCGCCCGGAGTCACTTATTCAAAATGGAGTATAGCAATATAGCAGAATATAATATTCAATATAGCAGTTAACTGAGTATCACTAGAAAGTGAGTATATACTAGTGAGTATAACACTAGAAAGAGCATCCGTACCACAGTTTGAAAAACATTGATAGCATAGCGTATATAGCATATATTAAAGATACTGTATTTAAAATTTCATATACATTTTCTAACCGAAGACAGATGGACAGGCGCTCTGCAGCTGGGATAGAGGTGTCCTGAAGGGTGATCCTCGCTCCGATGCGGTAACTCTCTCGATGAATGCTTGATCAACATCAGCCATCTTGCAAACAGACAAACAGCCTAGCACCTGCCCCTCCCACAAGAAGCGGATTTCGCCTCAGACGCACGTCAATTTAGTTTCAAACTTTTGCTTTTTACGCGCGAATGGATTCAAAATGTACAAGCGTCCAACTAGACGCGAATTTGACGCTCTATTCACGTTTGGTGTGAACACGGCTTATCAGTAAACGCCCACTGTTATGATTCCTTTTTTGCATAGGAAACAGTATCAATGAACACTTACTATTGAAAACATTATCCATATAAAACCGTCACGTTTTTGGGGTCATAACGTTTATTTTTCTAGGATCATGTGACACTGAAGACAGGAGTAATGATGCTGAAAATTCATCTTTGATCACACGAATAAATTACCTTTAAAACACATTACAATAAATAAAAAAACTGTAATTTTAAATTGCAATATCAAATAGTGCAAATAATGTAATCAAATGTAAAAGTGAAACTGCATAGTCATTAGTGTATGAATTAAATATACATTGATTGTTATTAAAGCTAATGAAGTTACTCAGTCGAGATCAGTGAGTGATTTTCCTTTAGTCAGTTTTTGTTTGATTAACATTAATGACACAGACAGAAGCAGGAATATTAGGCTGCTGTCACTTTAAGAGCGAATGCACGGATCCAATACACTGACACACATGCAATTTCTTTCCCAACATTTCCCAACATTTTAATTAGCATAATCATTTTACCTCGATTATTGCGTTTCATAATCACTGAAAACCAAAATCATATAGAAACTAACATAGCTGTTTCTGCTAGAAATTACTCTAAACATGCTTTATAAAGTAATCATATACTATTTTTGGATAATCCAGTGAATGAAATCCTGATTCACATGTAAATGAGGTAAAACAGCCCCGATTACTGATATAAGCCCATCACAGTAAAATGAGTATCACACTGCCAGAATTTGTCATGTTGATAAATGAGAATATCTGCCCACCCGCATGGAGATCAGGCGAGGTATTCTAGATTAATGCAGAGGAATGCAAACGGATCACCTTGACCTAAATAAACCTCCATCACAGTCTTAGATTCACAGAAGCTGTTATCCAGCAGACGAAACAGAGCCGCTTCAATCTAGAGTCTATTTACATGAGAACACTGTGTGTGCTACAGTACATATACGTGCGTGTGTGTATCTACGTCATATATAAACACACATACATACATATGCACATAGTTATATACACATTAAAGCTTCCTGTTTCCATGGTAACAGAGTCTCCTCTGATTGGTGGATCTCTCTGTTGGATTTATGATTACGTTTCTCTACTAATGAAGACACTCGTGTCTCTACAGAAGCAGATTTCACAGCTCTATTCAGAACGTGAATGTGATTTTAACTTCAGGAACGTCGCGACTGATGTGCTCGCTTAAGAGAACACAAACACAAATGGCACCTGTTCATTAATGAGCTTCTGCTGTGGTTCTCCAGCCGAAGCCTCACGTTTAATTAACGAGACTGTTAATTCAACACTTCATTACAACCTGTTGGCTCGTTTAATCGAGAGTTACTGGCTCTTGTACACGACGTTAGACTATTTTACTGACAAGTTCCTCAGAGAATCAGAGAGCGCACACAACACGTACAAGCCAATCTCATCCAGACAATGTGTTTCTTTTGTCTGTTCAAGTGAGCGGTGGATTAGCATTGAACGGGTCACTCATCTTCATGATATCAGCGTCTAAAGAGGGAATGAAGGGATTCAGACGCACAGGCTTTACAGGACCAACAGGAGAGCTGGAGAAGATTCATTCATTTACTCACCCTTGAGTGGCTCCATTCCTGTTTGACTGACTTTCTCACCAGTTGACTGGTAACATTTTCATAAAGTCAAACAATGCATGAACGTGAATAAACGTGAAAGATGCTCAGGACAGTTGACAGGCCAGCGCTCCATCATCATCAAAGTTTGACAATCGACAATTTAAATATTCAAGTGCAAGTAGAAGTGAAAGGAGCTCATCCCGTTACTCGCCCAGAACGAACACTAAACCGAGCTCTCTTTCTTGCACTTGAGTAATAAAGAGTATCCTAGTAAACATAGTCGGTTATCTCTTTTAAGTGAACCGAATGTAAACACTTGAGAAAGTAAACGCACGTGTAACAGTATCAGTGTATTGGATCCGTGCATTCGCTCTTAAAGTGACAGCAGCCTAATATTCCTGCTATTTGTGTTTTTAATGTTAATCAAAAGTCAAAGAAAAAAAAAAAATCACTCACTGCTCTTGACTGAATACATTTTGTAACTTTAATAATGATTAATTAATACGGATGTTTAATTTATACAGTCAAGACTATGCAGTTATTTTACATTTGCTTGCTTTATTAAATTCCTGTACATGAAAACTACTGTCAGAACCTGAAAAGCACGGTTTATTTCATTTGTATCTTTGTTATATTGTATTTAAGGGTGACCACCCGTCCCGCTTTGCGTTGAACCGCACAGCATTTTCACCCCTTGTCCCGATGTCCCATATTGAGAAAATCCTGCATTTTCATCAGTCTATTGGTTTTTAATTATCATATTAAAGGGACATTGTGTAGGAATTTCTCCCATCTAGTGGTGAAATTGTATTTTGCATTCAAACGAATAATGCTCTCCAGCGCCTCACTTTTTCAAATGCGCGTTGCATCTACGGTTGCCGTTATGTACCTAAAAGCTATGACAGGATATCTTATAATAGCACTTCGAGTTTTTCTTCGGGTGAACATGTTTGTTATTTAAAACAAACTGAAACTTGAAACAACGAAAAAAAGAATGTTACAGTATGAACTACTGACTGTCAAAAACATTAACTATGGTAATTAGTAGTAATGCCTTCTTTACTCGTTATATTTTTTGAAGTATGTGCATTGTTAGATATCATCATCATCAGAGCCTTCTCTAACGTTACTTTACTCAATAGCTGCTATTCATCAAAGAGTCTGTTTAACTTTTAACTATAAATGTTCGACTGTCTATATAATAAAGTACACAACCAAGCAATGAAAAAAAAGCTTATAATTAAGACTGTAACATTGACTTACCTGTCGAGAAGAAAGCAGGCAACTTCAGGGTCTCTTTTGAAAGCTTTCTCCTGCATTAGCTATCCTGACAGTAACCCTTGTTTTTGTAATCTCCGGTCACGTTTCCTTTTACGATCTATTTTGGACTTTTTCGACGACGAGGACTCCTTATCCTGTGACTCATATGTATGTATGAATGAACGGTGTATAAATAACCGTGCAGTGCAGCCTTTTAAACTTGCCACGGCAGTGACAAGCGCCTCTCACTGCTCTGCTCCTCCGCTTCTGCTGGCTTCAGTCACGTGACGCTGGCTCAGAACGAAACGCGTTGTGGAAACGCGTTGGCCTAGTACTTTTTGTCCCTCTCTGCTATTATAGTTTTTCAAGATGGCGGAACTACATGGAAGCCTCCGTGGACTTACCCGTCCCATGTATATAAAGATAATAAATTCTTCGTTTACGAGGATTAGTCTGAACATTGGCATAGGTATTTGTACACCATTGAGGGCATATCTATGAATAAAAATATAGATTTTAGATAATAAAATACCTAAAAAGCTACACATTGTCCCTTTAAGAAAACGTGCATGTGTTCTTTTGCCTTTTTAAGAAAGCATTTTATTTATTCTGTTTTTCACCTTTATTTAACAGCGCTTCATCAGAAGTGCAAATACAACAGCCGTTTTTTTTAAACCCTATCCAATGGTTGAAAATAAAGGAGTAAACACGGTCACTAGTGGGTTGTGACGGCTGTCGATCAAAATGTGGAGCGGTGATTCGTTCCAGGTGTTCTCTGTCGGAAAACAAATGGATAATTCGGTAAATTAACATTTTTATTTAACAGAATTGATCAACTTGTTGCCTGATGTGGTTGTTTTAATTCACATCCTCTCTAAAAATTTGAACGTTTTTGGTTGAATATATTCTTAATATATAAGACTGTCAATGAACTAATTTCATGTTGTTTTATATTTTATTTGTTCATTATTCATTTTGTTGGATTTGAGTTGGACTTGGTCAGAACTGTTTGAAAAACAGTGATCTGCATGATGCCGCTGCCTTTGGGCTCAGTGATGCTGAATTTAAATGACATGTAAAATAAAGACATGTTATGTTACATTGTGATGTAATGGCGTTTTCTGGAAGGGACTAAAGAACAAAGTAGAATGCAGAATACACGTTTTTATTAAGTTAAATAGACATATAACAGTTTCAGGTTATGTTTTAGTGTTGGTAACATGTCCCACATTGTCCCACACAAACTTATAATCGTCCCACATTTGGTTTGTTTGATGGTGGTCACCCTATTGTATTTATTTACTGTATGCTTTTGCTTGTAATTGGATTTTGTTCTTCTTTAACACTGACTGTTTACTTGTCTTTTATAATGTTTTAAATGTATATTAGTTAGGCTAGTAGTTTTAGCTGTGGTATCGAAATTGGAAAAGAGAATTGTGAATTTCCACTGGCATATTCAATTGTGGTGTCATTACCGTTTTATGGCTGGTAAAGAATATTTAAGGACGGTACATTTTCTTAAGTCACAAGCCATTGGCAAGTGTGGCAAAAAGTTTAATCCTTACTAATTGTGATTCTAATTCCAGTTCAGATGCTTCTGCTCTTTACAACATCTTTTGTGTTCAACAGAAAATCACCAAGGTTTGGAACAAAGTAACTACCAGAATCATAATCATTAGAGAGCTGTTGCACGGCCTCATGGGTAATATGAGCATTATTCTACTACACTGACTGCTGTTACTTCACTGAAGGATCTCGTTTTGCTGGTCTTTTCTTCCTGAAGTTCTGCAGCACTGAAACATCCTTCAGTCTCCAGCGGTGGCTTTCAGGTGAATCGATAACCTGTCACTTCCAACAAAACCGAGAGGATTGACTAGCCGCCACACACAATGAGAGGAAAAATGGAGCCCATTCTTCTTGTTCAAGCCAACGTGTTGTTATACTGAAGGTCAAACGACGAGAAGATGTTCAATGATGATGCTGTTCACAATTACACAGTGAGAAACCCTCTATAAATCCAATCAGACGTTAAAGTAACGACTCTAGATCAGTGGCTCTCCATCGCAGCGTCATGAACTAAACCGTGCTAAATAGATAATAAAATGCAATAAATGATATAATCATGTATGTTAGGACAGTAAAATAAACAGATTTATCAACATTTAAGGTGAATAGGGTAAAAAAAATTAAGCAGTTCATTCACACAGAAATGTGTTTAATGCTTTACAAGTTTTCAAAAAATGCTCTGTTTAAATGTGAAAATAAGATATTATCCAACTCATCCAGTTCATCTGTCACTAGGTAGAATCTAGTCAAATAAAACTGATGAAATATGGAGAGACAGTGACGCCCTCATCCTCAAAAACCACCAGCAATACTACACAAGAGAAAATCATACCCCGTAGTCAATCATTTTATCACTTAAAACTCATCTTTGATCACCAAAATGACATTTAAATGTTTTTTATGCCTTAAAATATCTTGAATGTAACTCGACACCCTTGCCTCATTTAGTATGCGTGGTTCTATGAATATGCAAATGAGCCCCGCCTCCACTCACTCACTCAGCTCAGAGATCCACTGGTTGACGATCACACGTTGATCTGATTGGTTACAAGGTAGTTTGTGACGTCAGAAACACCAGCGATTTCAAAGCGTGTGTTTGAGGCTGTCTTTGGTTCACTGCAGTTTTAAGGAGGAAATACTCAGCAATGCTGTCGACTTATGAACTTACACATGGTTTGTCTTAAAGCATATTAAAAACACCACATAGACATATAAACAACATTAAAAGCTGGATTTTCAGATTTAAGTTTTGTGATATTACTCATCAGCAAGTGCATCACATTCTCACAAAATCATTGTAGTGTTGGCCTTGAGTCCTGAAGAAAACCATTTGAGAACTGGATAAGTTCCGAACGCTGAACCAAACTTCTGCTCAAACAATTAAACCTGGATCAGTCCAAACAGGTGTGTGTTTCTGGCAGGAATCAGACAGAAATGTGTTCAATAATCTAGAGACACACTAAAGTGACTTATGACTGTCAAACCGAGCCAGTAAATGTGCTGGAACTAAAACTGCTGAATCAAACAGCCAAAAACAACCATTTCTTTCTCAATCAAATGATATTCAATGTGAAAATGTAAAAAAAAAAATATTTTAACCAAAAAGCCAGTATAAATGCAATTACAAACAAGATGAGTAAAGTTTGTGAACAAACTTTTAAGTTTGCTTGAGAATGCCTAGCCTGAAAGATTGAAGTGATTTTAAAAGCTTGAAGTGTGATATCGATTTAGATCCAGAGAGAGAGAGAGAGAGAGAGCGAGAGAGAGAGAGAGAGAGAGAGAGAGCGAGAGAGAGAGAGAGAGAGAGAGAGAGAGAGAGAGAGAGAGAGAGAGAGAGAGAAAGAGAGAGAGAGAGAGCGAGAGAAAGAGAGAGAAAGAGAGAGAGAAAGAGAGAGCGAGAGAAAGAGAGAGAGAGAGAGAGAGAGAGAGAGCGAAGAGAGAGAGAGAGCGAAGAGAGAGAGAGAGAGAGAGCGAGAGAGCGAGAGAGAAAGAGAGAGAGAGCGAGAGAGTGAGTTTAAAAAGCTTTAAACGGGTTTAAGTTTGAATCACATTTCAAAAGCTTAAAGTTTAAATTATTTAACATTTAAAGTAGTTCTAAGTTTGAATCATTTTTAAATGCTCAAAATTTGAAGGTTATAAGTCTCTCAGACAAATAGTTTGCTATGCAGTTGCTAGGATATTCTGGGTGGTTGTTAGGGTGTTGCTAGGATATTCAGAGTGGTTGCTAGGGTGTTGCTATGCAGTTGTTGGGTTACTCTGGGTGTTTGCTAGAGTGTTGCTATGCTGTTGCTAGTACGTAATATTCCATCGCAAGCATGTTTTTTTTAGATAGATACCATGCTAGTTGACTGACAGACAGACATATACATACATACACATACATACACACACACACACACACACACACAGACACAGACACACACACACCGATTCCTGATGTATAAAATCAAGCCCTGTCTTCTAATTCTCATTCATTGATAATTCTGTTCACTCAGAAATGCTTCACATTACAGAAGTGAAAGGTCTTCATTCACTCTGGCTTTCAGGCCGTGGCTTATTATTCAAGTCATTAAATCTGATGTGTGCAGATGAACAGTCATGTTGTTTTCTGTATATGGGGAGTGTGGGTTAATAAAGCAGATGCCAATTAGCTAACCAAACCTCACTAATGTCATCCTTATCATCATCCTCATCATCATCCTCATCATCACTACAACACCAAACACTCGATTCTAACCAGCTCTTATGAAACCAACGTCAAGACCACATGAAACATACGAGAGACGGACCCGTTACAACTCAAACCAGTTTTGAATACCATGACACTTTATCCCTCCTCTTGTTTTTATTTTTTATTCATGTTTTATCATGTGCCCCACTGTAAAGAGACCGCGGGGTTCAGCTGGGGGGGATTGGTCAATGGGGAGTTGATTTCATACATGTTTTCATGTTCTCATTCTGGCTTGTTTATTGTCAAAAAATAAAAATGTCATAATTATACAAAAAAAAAAAACAGTTAAACGGCGAGTCTCAGGTCATGTGTGCGCGGGGGAACGGAGGGAACGTCTCCTGAGAGAAACACCAGCTGGCTGATCCATTATTCATGAATCGGGGATCGGGATCACACACACACACACACACACACCAGTCAAAACACTGCAGTGAGCAAACACACGCAAAACAAACTGTAATCGCTGTCGTCTCATTACACATCCACACAGACCCGATAATCCAAGAGTCTGACTGCGCTTCTGGCTCGGCTTCAACACACACTGCTTCAACACACACACTGCTTCAACACACACACTGCTTCAACACACACACTGCTTCAACACACACACTGCTTCAACACACACACTGCTTCTGGATGATCCACTGAGAAACGGCTGCACTGCTGGCCAAGTTCAGTAGATTCTCGTCCAAGGAAGACTTTCTGCGGCTGCTAAAAAACATCTTCAGTTTATGATAAAATCACAGACATATTTGTTCTTGCAGGGCCGGCCCGAGGCATAAGCGAACTAAGCGGCTGCTTGGGGCCCCCTCGCCACCAGGGGGCCTCCAATGTTTTTTGTTTTTTTTTACATATAGCCTAATTAACTTAAACAAGTGACATAAATGAATGAAAGGATTAATAATTCAAGACAAGAAAATTCTGATTTCATGACCAATATACCTGCCTACAACTGCTGCTGTGTCTGCCAGTGTTTGAGTCATGCGCATAACCTCGCGTGCATAGACAACTCGTGCACAGTCACGGTAATGTTAAGCCATGTCACAAAAATTTGATTTGATCAATGATTTATCCTTTAAATGTAATGATATTCAGAACAGAACAAGAATAAAAAAATAACTATAAACAAGCCGAAAACGAAATAATTTAAAGCGAAAGTGAAAGTAAGCGGCGTTGGGCTCACATACTGTATCTCTCTCATTAGAATCAAAATGTTTCAACATTCGCGAAGGATTTGGATGGTAAACTATTCTTTATCAAAGGCTATACTTCACTCACTTTCCAATATCGACGGAAAAAATCATCCTCTTCACACGCGCAAAAATGTGCTTGGAAACATCACAGTAGAGCGGTGCTTACGCTGAATGGTATGAATGTTCTACTGACTATTAAAACAGAGCAGTGTAATTTTTATATGTTAGGTTGACTATTTTATTATTATATTTTATTACGGCTATAACGAACAGGCTGCAATGTCAAGATTGCAATGCTGGAATATGTGTGTGTGTGTGTGTGTGTGTGTGTGTGTGTGTGTGTGTGTGTGTGTGTGTGTGTGTGTGTGTGTGTGTGTGTGTGCGTGCGTGCGTGCGTGCGTGCGTGCGTGCGTGCGTGCGTGCGTGCGTGCGTGCGTGCGTGCGTGCGTGCGTGCGTGCGTGCGTGCGTGCGTGTGTGTGTGTGTGTGAGGCGCGGGCGCGGGCGCGATCAAACAGTGGAAACATAAAAACATACTCCGTCATGTTCATACAAGACATCATTCAAACTGCAAAGTGTTGCAAAACGTTGGAGGATTATAGCGTGAAATTTGTGTCAATAATCATCAAGCACAGGTGACTGCGTGGTGGGAGGGGGCCCCCAAATCAAATTCTGCTTAGGGCCCCCAAAAGGCTCGGGCCGGCTCTGTGTTCTTGTTTTAAACATAAACTCACTTAATTCTGATGTATTTTTTAGGAAACAAGACACATTTTGCATCTCCAGTAAATGTATCAGATATTTGTGCTGGAAAACAAGACAAAAATACTAACAAAAATAAAATAAAACCATCTTTTTGCAGTGCAGAAGAACATTAGACGCACAACAATTAAAGACACTAAATAACAGTGGTCGAAAATCAGTGTCTTCGTTTTTATAATTATTATTCGTTTATATCCTTCCCAAGAAGGACGTCGTGAAATTGAGCCTTTCTGCGGCTGCTTAAAAACATCTTCAATTTATGATAAAATGCACAGAGATATTATCTGAGGGAGATATTATATATCAAAAATATACAACCAAATCATTGTGGTTGTATATTTTTTATTTATATTTTTAGTTTTTCCCCCTCAGATAATATCTCTGTGCATTTTATCATAAATTGAAGATGTTTTTAAGCACCCGTAACATTATTTTACACTGTAAAATAATGTTCTTCCTCAGTGTTTCTGTCTTGTTTTCCAGCACAAATATCGAAACATTCTTAAATCAGGATATATTTACTGGAGAAGCAAAATGACTGAAGATATTAACTTTTATATTGTTTAAAACTTATTTTCCTTATTTTCTGAAAAAACATTATCAAAATGAAATGAGCTTCAAACAAGAACAAATATCTGCCAATGGGTAAAAAAATAAAAATAAAACTTAATTCAAAAGGAAAACTCGTTTTTTTTTTCTGACCCCGTTGGCAGAGATTTCTTCTTGTTTTAAACATAAACTCACTTCATTTTGATGTATTTTTCAGAAAACAAGACTCATTTTTCTTCTCCAGTAAATGTATCTTGATTTAAGAATGTTTAGATATTTGACAGAAACAATAATTTGTTGCAGTGTAGAAGAACATGAGACTCTAAATAATAGTGTCTTCACTTATAGACACTATATCAAATATCAACAAAAACCTCATAAGAGTCATTCAAGTTGACCTACACTTATGTTTATAAAAACTCATGAATACGTCTGTCATTAAAAAAACATAAACATGTTTTATTCATGACGCTCTCATTAGATGCACCTGCTGATCAAATCATTTATTATTGTTAGAAAAAATCACTAATATTATCTAATGAAATCAGAAATATCACTAATATCCTCTAATGAAATAAGAAATATATCATCTGATGAAATCAGAAATATCACTAATATCCTCTAATGAAATAAGAAATATATCATCTGATGAAATAAGAAATATCACTAATATCCTCTAATGAAATAAGAAATATCACTAATATCATCTGATGAAATAAGAAATATCACTAATATCATCTGATGAAATAAGAAATATCACTAATATCCTCTAATGAAATAGGAAATATCACTAATATCATCTGATGAAATAAGAAATATCACTAATATCCTCTAATGAAATAGGAAATATCACTAATATCATCTGATGAAATAAGAAATATCACTAATATCATCTGATGAAATAAGAAATATCACTAATATTCTTTAATGTTCCACAGAAGAAAGAAAGTCCACTGTGAATGGCATGAGGGAGATTAAATGATGATTTGTGGGTGAATTATTGCTTTAAAATAGATCTATCTAGTTCAGCTCATTAGTAATGTTGTATATTATTGGGTCTGTACAGTTAATACTAACATTAATAAGTCAATGTTTGATTTTAAGGCAAGTTGAATAGGGTAAACAAGTTAACTAATAGACATCACCATCCTCAGTGGATTCAGAACAGCAAACAGTTTTGTGTTGTTTCCTGAAATGTTAAGTTTAAATATGCAGATGAGGCAATCTATTGCTCAAACTTTAGATTGGGGTCTAATTCTCACTATTAACTACTTTTTCCTCAATAAACTCCTAATTACTGTTTATTAATAGTTAGTAAGATTGTTAAATTTAGATTAAGGGATGTAGAATATGGTCATGTTTAATATGTGACATTAATATGTGCTTTATAATAAACAGCCAGCATTTCAAAGTAATATGCATGATAATTAGCAACTATTTAATAGTGAGAAATAGACCCTAAACTGGGGTGTCTGTGAAAACTGATGTTTACGTCAATGATTCGGGACGTTTTTGCCGGGAAAATCAAAGGATGTGACGTTTATATGAAACTAATGCAGGAAAAGCCATTCTGAACTGTAATGTTACGGATTCATTCAAACTATAGTCAGATAGTCTCAAATATATTATAATCAAACTATCATAAGTGTAATTTTAACGACTAAACATCCACATCTCTATGATCAGATGCTTTCTGAACTGCTGTTTTCTCATTTTTGTTGTTTATTTCGTAAATGAGAGGAAAGTGCAGCACATATTTACATATTCATCTAAACGTGGACGTCGTCTGGGTGTTAATTAACAGTAAAAGTATTTACAACTTCAGCTGTTTCGAAGCCGTGCTGCTCACTGCAGTTCACTGAACGGCCACCGGTGTCGCTAAAAACAAGGGTTTCTGAATTCTACTTCGGCCACTTTAAATGAACATGCAGACTTTTTGGGACTTTATCTTATTCACCGTATCCCCCAGAGTTAAATAAGTCCATACATACCCTTCTCATCTCCGTGCGTGCCGTAACTCTGTCTGACGCACCCACCGCTAGCCTAGCTTAGCACAAAGACTGGAGGTAAACGGCTCCAGCTAGCATACCGCTCCCAATAAGTGACAAAATAACACCAACATTTTCCTATTTACATGTTGTGATGTGTATAGTCACAGCGTGTACGAATAACAAGGTCACATGAGACACAGCCATCTTCTAACCGTATACATACTGGGAACTATATTCTCAGAAGGCGAAGCACTGCTACTTCTGCGGAGGGATTTGCTTGCAGTGCCTGAGAAGCCCGTGGTGAGGAGCAGAGAGGTCGCTCAGAGTTGGAGTAAATCACTCTATACACATCACAACATGTAAATAGGAAAATGTGGGCGTTATTTTGTCACTTATTGGGAGCAGTATGCTAGCTGGAGCCGTTTACCTCCAGTCTTTGTGCTAAGCTAGGCTAGCGGTGGGTGCGTCAGACAGAGTTACGGCACGCACGGAGATGAGAAGGGTGTGTATGGACTTATCTAACTCTGGGGGATACGGTGAATAAGATAAAGTCCCAAAAAGTCGGCGTGTTCCTTTAAAGATATGTATTGAAGTTGAAATTGATAAAGTGCAATGAAATAAAGAAGACATTATGACCTCCGGTGCATGAAAACACAATGTTTTTACCGGAAGTGGATTTCTTCTACGATTAATAACCGTGTTTGGTTGTCATGTGATGTATGATATACGATGTCTAAAAGCAGAAGACACTGACGAATAAACACAAACACTTTCCTCATGATTCATGCTGTGTGTCTGAGTGTGTGCCAGAACATGTCGACTGCCTTCACTCTTACAGCGCTTGTTACCACGGTAAAGTTTACAGCAGGAGATCCATCACGACTAATGGCTCTCGGCGCATTGCTTAGCAACAGCAGCGAGTGCACTTAACAGACAGCGTCTAGAGGAGGTCTAGTATAAAAAGCAATAACCTACAGCCGTGTCTATATGTCAACACCTCGTGAGCTTCAGCAGGCGCTCGCTCGGGTCACATGATCCAGAGATGCTCTGAAACCACACCGAGCTCCACAGAGACGGCTTTAGAGGACTTTCTGCAGGAACACACTTACGTTACGATGCAAGTGCTTTTATTTCCTCTGTTGCTTGTGGTTTTCTTAATTAACTTAAACCCTCTAGTGCTCTTCATAAAACATTTTTTGATATAATTGCTTTTTTACTTGAACACACACACACACACATACACACACAAATTTTGGACTTGACTGGAAAAGGTGAAATGGTCCTAAATACTTCCAAAAAAATGAATATATATATATATATATATATATATATATATATATATATATTGAGGTTTTTTGGATAAAAAAAAAAAAAAAAAAATGTTTTATTGAAATTGGTTAATTGAAAATTCATTAAAAAAATTACTGTGATGGTGACATAAAATGACCTGTACTGTGATAAAAGTTTAGACAGGAATAGGAGAAAAAATAAAATATTATATATATTTTATAAATATAATTTCAAAATATTTTATTATTATTTAAAAAATTAAAAAAATTTATAAAAATAACTGAATAATTTTTATATATATATATATATATATATATATATATATATATATATATATTATATTATATATTATATAATAAGAATAATTTTTACATTTTATAAAATATTTCAATTATTTTAAATTAAAAAAAAATTTAAAATATATATGTTAATTCAATGTACATATTTGATTTATAGAAATAAATGTTTGATATATTTCTTATAAATTAATTAATTAAAGTATAAGTTTGTCATTGTTTTTCGATGTGAAATCAAGCAATTTCTTTTGCCAAACTGGAAGAATAACAAAGTGCGGTAAATAAAAAAAGTGTCAGTGTTGCAAACAAAGGTGTTTATGATTACGATATTCAATTGAAATATAGCAGCGAACAGACTGGTTTTGTGCTGCTAAAATAAAGGAAAGCATCTGAAACCAGAAGTTAAAAACAGCCAAATCTGCTCTTATATGATCAAAATAAAGGTAAATATGTGTGTGGGTCAAATGTCCTCATTAATATAGTTATATGTGGAAATATTAGCTTTGATTCTGTGTGCAAACATCCCAGTAAAGTGTATGATCAGTGATTCTGTTAGTCTTCCAGGAGAGGATTCATCAGTGAATCAGGGTCTAAATGAGTCTGATAAAGAGCTGTGGATCCCGGCTGCCCTTATATCAGGATCCATGTTTTCACAGAGCGCATGCATTATTAATAACCTCCTCTATGATGTGTCTATGAACAAAGGCTCTCTGGAACAGATGACCGACGCTCTCTTGAAAACCAGAGAAACCATGGAAAATCTTCCGAGGCGAGAAGATGATAAGAACCCCAAAAAAACATCAAAACACAGATCACAGTAATAAGATGTAATGAGGATGGAGGAGCATAAGAAAAATTAATATTCAATATGTACACTATCGTTATAAAGTTTGAGGTGTTTTTTGTTTTGTCTTTTTACAGCAAGAACGCATTAAACTGATCGTCAGAAAAGACATTTATAATGTCACAAAATATTCTATTTCAAATAAATGCAGTTCTTTTGAACTTTCTATTCATCAAAGAATCCTGAAAAATAAAATGTATGATGGTTTCCACAAAAATATGAACTGTTTTCAATATTAATAATAATCACAAATGTTTCTTGAGCATCAAATCATGATTTGTGAAGGATCACGTGACACTGAAGACTGGAGTAATGATGCTGAAAATTCAGCTTTGATCACAGGAATAAATTACACTTTACTATATATTCACATAGAAAACAGATGATTTACATTGGAATATTATTTCACAATTTTTACTGTATTTTTGATCAAATAAATGCAGCTCTGATGTGCAGAAGAGACTATCAAACACAATCTTCTGAACAGTATTGTGCTTTCATGCTTTGAAATGAATTAAAATGCTGATTATTTCAATCAATTTTCAATCTAGGCATCATTTAATTAGTTATTGAAATTATTTAGTTATTCAAAATGTTTAATGCAAGAATCAAAAATCGTGTCCAAATAATCGATGCATGTTTTCATATGTTTTTTCACTAAATGAACAAGGAAATAAACATATTTAATAATTTTCATTTATATGCACCAATATTTAATCATTTTTCATTAAAAATGTCATTAATCATTCAATATTTAATATGCAATAATTTCATGTTTAATCATTATTCATGAATTTGAATCATTATTCATAACTGTTTCATGAATCGATAATATTTTGTTTGATCGTTTTCATTTATATATGCACCAATATTTCATATTTAGTATTTATTTTATAAAAAATTTAATTAATCATTCAATATTTCATTTCTATCCACCAATATTTCAATCATTGTTTTTATTAATCTTTTCACATTTATTCATTTTTATTTAAATGCTCCACATATAACAATTCATATGCATAAACCGCAATATTGACCTAAAGATATTTTCTAAATGATAACGGAGTTAGTTTGATTAATTTGATAATCAGTTCACAGTGTTTCAGTGAATCAAAACTCTGATTCAATAATTCATTGACATCATAACTCAAACGTTCCAGTGAATGAGAGACTATTAAATCATCTCTGTCAGAACGCTCTCAAACTCACGAGACATGAAGCCAGATTAACGAACTTCACGGACGAATAATCACAATGTTCATGACGTGGCTTAATTAATCGTCATATCATGAATATTCAACATGAGTGTGTGTGTGTGTGTGTGTGTGTGTGTGTGTGTGTGTGTGTGTGTGTGTGTGTGTGTGTGTGTGTGTGTGTGTGTGTGTGTGTGTGTGTGTGTGTGTGTGTGTGTGAGCTCAAGGAAACGGGAAATGAGCTTCACACTGTGATCAATTACCAGAGTCAGTGTGTGAGGCATTAGGAGCGAGAGATGCTTTATCTGCCAACACACACATCCATCACACACTGAGATCTCTCCACAGGACACACTCGCTCGGACAGATGAACGGAGACGGGGTTCAGACTCAGATGGCAGTTCAGCAAACACTGATTCGTTAGAGTGATTCACAGTGATTCGTTAAAAGAACCGACTCAGATTCATTCCTTACGGGGAACAACCTAACGCTTTTAGACTTTCTCAGTCTGTGTAAATCTACTTAGGGTTCAGAGTATTTATTTTTAGAGCATTAGTTTCACACGTCTAGTACAATTATGTGGTTTTGTTTCATTAATACGTGTATAATTGTTTCTTGATTTAATCCGAAAGAATGGAAGTGAACTGTGACAACATGCCCCATAGGTGTGGGTTCATTATAACATGACCACTGTGCCACATGACATTAAAATGTTATCTGATCTATATTAAAAAAACTAAAACTAAAATATGTTGTCAATAAAATACAATTATTAACTTTTTATTTATTTATATATAACAATTATTTATTAAAATGCTATTATTAAGCATTTTTTAATAATTAAAAATAAACACATTTTTGAGTTTGACAACGAACACACCAGAAAACACAGCTATACTGCATAGTCCAAAACATAATTAATAATTTCTGAACATTGACTCTCAGTCTTTATTCACCTTTTTCTTATAGTTTCTCAATAGAATTAATAAAAGTATAGAAAAGAACATCATAGTTCTAATAGCGGCTCATTGTAACGCAGTGTGACAACATGCCCCGCCTGTGCAACGAGGGTTTAAACCAGGCGAGTGTTTCTGCTGGTTAGATCAGCATCAAACAACCATCTCAACTGTTAAATAATTGTCTAATTTTAAATAAACACAAAAAACAGAGATGAAAAATTAAGAAATTTACTTTTGCGATGGTTAAATAAATGTTCAGTGATATCTTACAAAGATTTCTGAATTTTGGTGCATTTTTTTCCTCTATATAGTGTTGATACCTAGTAAATACACTAAGTTTCATCATGCTGGCATGTGTGGAAGTATTTAAAGAGGTGGTTGATTATGATTTGACTTTTCTAACTTTAGTTAGTGTGTAATGTTGCTGTTTGAGCATAAACAACATCTGCAAAGTTACAACGCTCAAAGTTCAAAGCAAAGGGAGATATTTGCTTTTAAAGAAATCGCTTTTTAAGGACTACAACAAACGGCTGGTAGAGACTACACCACATTCCTCCTGGGTTAGTGACATCACCAACCCTAGAATTTACAAAACCCCGCCCCCCGGAACGCGGTTTATAGATTATCATGACAGAATATGCTAATCAGTGACTAGAAGATAACTACACATCAGCTTCATAAACTCATCAACTAACCATTCAGAAATGTCCTGTTGCTTCTACATGTTGTCACTTCTTCTTGAGTCTCTCCATCATTGTCTGACTCCGGTTTGAACATAAAAGGCTAAAAGTTTTGTGAAATTTTCATTGCATGTGTGTGTGAGGTAAAAGGACACAAGCTGTTGAAGCTCCGCCCCCTGTGCCGGGAGCAGCAGCTCATTTGTATTTAAAGGAACACACACAAAAACTGTGTGTTTTTGCTCACCCTCAAAAAGTGACAATTTTAACATGCTATATAAAAATATCCGTGGGGTATTTTGAGCTAAAACTTCACATACACACTCTGGGGACATCAGAGACTTATTTTACATCTTGTGAAAAGGGCATTATACCCCCCCTTTAAAACAAGTGTGTGACAACGAGCCCTGTGTTAGTGTGTGTCCCGCTCACTCCTACTGTGTGTGTGTGTGTGTGTGTGTGTGTGTGTGTGTGTGTGTGTGTGTGTGTGTGTGTGTGTGTGTGTGTGTGTGTGTGTGTGTGTGTGTGTGTGTGTGTGTGTGTGTGTGTGTGTGTGTGTGTGTGTGTGTGTGTGTGTGTGTGTGTGTTTTCTGTGGATCTGAATCTGATCGAGTTACAGGAACACAACAGTCAACACATCTGTCTATTGCAGACTGTAACTCATTATATATTCAGTTCAGATTCAGCACAGGGCTCACAGACAGAACGAGATCTCACACACATCTGACGCTAAAGCCACGGAGAACATTAATGAGAGAACACACTCCTGTCAGGGGTAAGACTACGCAGATGAACACTGAGAAAACACACACAAGAACTCAGAGGAACACGGAGAAAACACACACAAGAACTCAGAGGAACACGGAGAAAACACACACAAGAACTCAGAGGAACACGGAGAAAACACACACAAGAACTCAGAGGAACATGGAGAAAACACACACAAGAACTCAGAGGAACATGGAGAAAACACACACAAGAACTCAGAGG
>NC_138731.1:44266260-44323760 GCF_965113295.1 Leuciscus leuciscus | reverse complement strand
AATCAAGAAACAAAAACAGCAGAAACAATGGGAACAAGAACACACTTCAAACCAAAAGTCCATTTATCAGACCCAAGAAACATGTAATAAAACAGGTCAAACACTGGATCTCTAGACTTTGACCTCTCTAATGATGTACAGTATAAGCATGTCGAGATTAAATACATAGTTAATACTTTATTTACACTGAAGAAATAATATTTTGAAACAATTTTCATTTAGAAATTATTTTATTGTAAAACGAAATTATCGAAAACAATTATTTTACAGTTTAATAAAAAAAAAACGTGTCATTGATGCTCCAGCGCACAGTTAAACTCTGAATTAGAGGTGAATAAACAGACCAAACTAACTGATAACAACATCAGTTTTAAACTTTTAACAATATTGATTTCTAGAGAACCTGATTATTTTAAAATATTAATTTCAAATGAGGGAAATCTCCGCTCTGTACGGATCATATAATTCACTTTACGAGCATCTGAACTTTTTCCTGGCCATAAATGAGGATATTCTTTCCTCCGGCGCACACACTCGCGGCGTCACACACACAAACACCTCATTATGTGATTAATAAGCGGTTGATTCTGAGGACGTGGAGAAGGTCATGGAGCAGTGGGATTCGAGCAGCGTGAGACGGATCTGAAGGTATAATAGACTCCCGCTGAGTTTAACGTGTCTAATGGGATGATATCGTGACGTATGAAGACTGCCTGCCATGCTCTATTTTATATTACATCTGTGCATGAGACACTTTTATATTATTAAAAGATTGCCAGTATCTGCCAGTGTGACCACAGCTGAAGAAAACATTCCTGCTTCATCAGGAATGGGAGAAAAATCACAATCTTTGTTGGTATTAACCCTATATAACCCTATAATTTACCCTATAAAACTTAGTTTGCACACAATCTCCTACAGTCCTTCTGTCGTCTGATTGATAGTTTAGAATATTTTATGGAGTAAAAGTCTTTTCTCCTTCAGCTCTGTCAAATCTGCACTGATTAGAATAACTTTGATATTGTTAGTAATATTTCAACTGGACTGAAGCGACTGAGGTTTACTTGATTATCCAGATACATTTATTATAAAAATCATGAGTATCAGATATGACATTCAGGCTTTTGAAGACGGTTTATTTGTTCATCTCTCAATCATCATTGTATTGCATTGCATTATATGTTTTAAAACTACAGAGCTTTGATCATAAAACTAAGCATTAAAAATAAATAAAGACATTATTGGCAGATATTTATATGCATTTTATGTATCTGCTATACTGTTATAAAGATCTCATTGATTTACATTACAAGTATCAGAATTTCATCTTAGTTTTTGTCCATATAAATATCAGCATCAGCACAAAAAAAAAAAAATATATATTTTTGCTCAGTTTGGGCCTTTTTTTCCTGCATATTTTGTATAATGCTATATGATCTAGAAAAGCCTGATGTATCAAATTATGATACTCAACAACAAAAAAACACATGCAAACTTTTTTGTTCGTCTTAAGGATCAATAAAGTGTTCCATTTACATGGTTAATTATTAAAAATAATGCATATGCATTAAAAAAAAAAACATTGCACACCTGTAGATAAAGCATAATCAAACATTCTGCATAAAGAACTCAATGTATATTTAAAGTGAATAAATGTGGGGCACAACATATTGATCATTCATCATCCAGTTGCACAAAAACCCTTAATTAGTTGATCTGTAACGAAGCGCTCATCTGCACCTGCACTGCTGATCAAATATTCAAGAATCGGACACTGAGCTGAACTTTCCCACAGTTAGAATTCAGTTGTCAGTAGTTATTAGTATTCATAACTGTTACATAAGCTCTCAGTCCTCCAGAACTATCAGAGGTTAATTAGTCCTCGGCTGAATGCATTAGAGGTTGAGTTTAATGAGAAGCGTTCAGACTATTTTCAGATCGAGTGTCTGTTTGGCTCTTGACGTTGTTCATGTTCCTATTGTGAGCCGATCCAGCTGTGTTCCAGTTAAAGGAGTAGGTCACTTCAGAACAAAAATTTCCTGATAATTTACTCTCCCCCACATCATCCGAGATATCCATGTCTTTCTTTCTTCAGTCGAACAGAAATGAAGGTTTTTGAGGAAAACATTCCAGGATTTTTCTCCATATAGTGACTTCAATGGGGTCCAACGGGTTGAAGGTCCAGATGTGAGTTTCAGTGCAGCTTCAAAGTCTCGACACGATCCAGCCGAGGAATAAGAGTCTTATCTAGACAAACCAGTGGACATTTTATAACAAAATAAACATTTATATACTTTTGAACCACAAATGCTGGTCTTGCACTAGCTGTGATGCGACACACATTACGTAATCACGTTGAAAGGTTAAGCAAGTTCCTGTTCAGAAATGTAGAGCAGAGCGAAAAACTCCATCTCATTTTCTCCTCCAACTTCAAAATCGTCCGACATCGTAGGTTTACTTTTGTATTTTTTTTGTAAATGGCGTTTGTCTTAGTCTTTGCATGTTTGCTTTGTAAACACTAGTTCTGTTCTTCCTCCTACGTCACGCATGACCTTTCAACGTGATGATGTAATGTGTGGCGCATCACAGCTAGTGCAAGACGAGCATTTGTGGATCAAAAGTATATAAATGTTTATTTTGTTATAAAATGTCCGCTGGTTTGTCTAGATAAGACTCTTATTCCTCGGCTGGATCGTGTCGAGACTTTGAAGCTGCACTGAAACTCACATTTGGACCTTCAACCCGTTGGACCCCATTGAAGTCACTATATGGAGAAACATCCTGGAATGTTTTCCTCAAAAACCTTCATTTCTTTTTGACTGAAGAAAGAAAGACATGGATATCTCGGATGATGTGGGGGGAGAGTAAATTATAATTCTGAAGTGAACTAATCCTTTAAAGGGGTGGTTGATTATGATTCCAGTTTTCTAACTTTAGTTAGTGTGTAATGTTGCTGTTTGAGCATAAACAACATCTGCAAAGTTACAACGCTCAAAGTTCAAAGCAAAGGGAGATATATTAAGGACTACAACAAACGGCTGGTAGGGACTACACTATGACATCACGAACCCTCAAATTTACATAAACCCCGCCCCCGTGAACACCATTTATAGATTATCATGACAGAATATGCTAATCAATGATTATAAGCTACATAAATTCATCAACTAACCATTCAGAAACGTTGTCTACATGTTGTCACTTCTTCTTGAGTCTCTCCATCTTTCTGACTTCGGGTTGAACATAAAAGGCTAAAAGTTTTTGCAATTTTCAGGACACAAGCTCTTGAAGCTCCGCCCCCTGTGCCGGGAGCAGCAGCTCATTTGCATTTAAAGGAACACACACAAAAACTGTGTGTTTTTGCTCACCCTCAAAAAGTGACAATTTTAACATGCTATATACAAATATCTGTGGGGTATTTTGAGCTAAACCTTCACACACACACTCTGGGGACATCAGAGACTTATTTCAAAGAGACCCCTTTAACACACACAACAGAGAGAGAACAACTTATTTACTCACCCTCAAGTTGTTCCAAACCTGTATGAGTTTCTTTCTTCTGTTGAACACAAAAGAAGAAAATTTGAAGAATGTTAGTTACGAAACAGTTGTGGGGCGCCACTGACTTTCAGAATATTTTTTTCCATACTATGGAAGTCAGTGGGATCCATCGACTGTCTGGTTACCAACATTCTTCAAAATATATTTTTTAATGTTCAACAGAAGAAAGAAACTCATTCAGATTTAGAACAACCTGAGGGAGAGTAAATAATGACAGAATATTCCTTTAAAGAGGACAAATTGAACAGTATATATGCATTTTAAACATTATGATCTTCGTCCATGCAATAAATGCCTGTCCCTGAATGAGTGCGGTTATATATATCTCATCTGTGCCCTAGAAGAGAGATCTGTGAAAGCACAAACACAAAGCGTCCCGATCGCCCTCATTCCTCCCTCTCTGAGACACCCAGAATGCACTGGGGCTGTCGGGTCAAACATTCCTTCACATGTCTTTACGGTTCTCTGAGGAGAAACAAAACGCTTGAAGACGATTTCAGCTTCAACATCATTTCACCCAGATTTACACAGACACTGATTTCAGAAGAGTGTTGGGACAATGTGTCAGGGTTTATCAGGCATTATCACACACTCTCTACACACACATTTGTCATTTCAATATTTTAACTCACAGATGATAAAAAATATGTTCTAAAAACATTTTGCTAACACTCCCATTAAGTTATCAAATGTTATTTCGGACAAAATGTCTTGCTTTTTTATTGGTTATGCGAACATTCTATTCTGCAAACATTATGAGAATGTTACTTTTCAATGTTCTCTGAACATTCCAAAATAAGTAACATTTAAAAAAAGAAAATAGACGACGATACATACGTTTCATGAATAAATTATAAATGTTTTTGTTCTAAAGTTGAGAACATTATTACAGACTAGACAACTTCAAACAAACATTCTATTAATGTTCCTGACATATATTCATAACTTTGCCAGAATGTTCTGGGCGTACCCTGTTATCTGGACTAACTGACAATGTTTCAGGGTTTATTTGGCATTAATACACACTCTCACACACATTTCAATATTTTGACTCACAGCTAACAAAAATATGTTCTAAACATTATAACATTTTGCTAACATTCCAATTAAGTTATAAAATGGTATTGCGAAATTTTCTCCTAAGCTTCAAAACGTCCTGCTTTTAATATTTTTTAAATGTTTTTTTTTTTTTTTTTTTTTTTTTTTTTTACTGGTTATTCGAACATTCTATTTTTACATTCTATTAACTTTGAATGTTCTCTGAACTACCCAAGTAACATTTAATTAAGCAATAAGCCCCTTGAAGCCGTGTTTTACAGTGGATGTAGAACAGCTAAGGGGCGTTGTTAGCTACTGAGCGCCTAAAACCCCTTTAGCTGTTCTAAATCCACTGTAAAACACGGCTTCAAGGGGCTTATTGCTTTTATAAAGCGGTTACTCCATAAAAATATTAATTTTAATATTAATTTTATTCATAAAATAAACACCAGCAACAAAAAATATGTAAGGGATAATGAAGAGCGAATACAACCCCTACAGGCTGATCGGGACTCCGACGCGAAGCGGAGCTTGAAGCCTGAAGGGGTTGTATTCGCTATAATAACCGCCTCGCTCTACATTATCCCGCTTATTACATGGCTACCTACCAAATAAATCAATAATTTGACACAAAATATTGATTTTAAAAGGAGTTGATTGATTTAAAAACGATTGTATTGCTTCCGCTAAAGAAAATAGTCCGTTCCGTCTCTATGGTTAGAATCCTGCGTCCATAGCAACGCTATGTTTTTCATGGCAACGGTGTGTTACACTTCGCAGCGGTTATCAAGAAATAACACACCGCATTCTACATTAGAATTCAACCAAACCATGTAATAAAACGTTATAACACATTTAGCCAAGCAATGTAGTTCCAAAGAGGTTGCTAAGCAACACATGCAGCAACAAAGAATCACAGTTGCGCAGTAACACTAGTGTAATGCGGTCACAGGTGTGTGTGTGTGTGTGTGTGTGTGTGTGTGTGTGTGTGTGTGTGTGTGTGTGTGTGGAGTAACACTAGTGTAATGCGGTCACAGGTGTGTGTTTGTTGAGTAACACTAGTGTAATGCGGTCACAGGTGTGTGTGTGTGTGTGTGTGTGTGTGTGTGTGTGTGTGTGTGTGTGTGTGTGTGTGTGTGTGTGTGTGTGTGTGTGGTGTGTGTGGAGTAACACTAGTGTAATGCGGTCACAGGTGTGTGTGTGTGTGTGTGTGTGTGTGTGTAGTAACACTAGTGTAATGCGGTCACAGGTGTGTGTGTGTGTGTGTGTGTGTGTGTGTGTGTGTGTGTGTGTGTGTGTGTGTGTGTGTGTGTGTGTGTGTGTGTGTGTGTGTGTGTGTGTGTGTGTGTGTGTGTGTGGTGTGTGTGGAGTAACACTAGTGTAATGCGGTCACAGGTGTGTGTTTGTTGAGTAACACTAGTGTAATGCGGTCACAGGTGTGTGTGTGTGTGTGTGTGTGTGTGTGTGTGTGTGTAGTAACACTAGTGTAATGCGGTCACAGGTGTGTGTGTGTGTGTGTGTGTGTGTGTGTGTGTGTGTGTGTAGTAACACTAGTGTAATGCGGTCACAGGTGTGTGTGTGTGTGTGTGTGTGTGTGTGTGTGTGTGTGTGTGTGTGTGTGTGTGTGTGTGTGTGTGGTGTGTGTGGAGTAACACTAGTGTAATGCGGTCACAGGTGTGTGTTTGTTGAGTAACACTAGTGTAATGCGGTCACAGGTGTGTGTGTGTGTGTGTGTGTGTGTGTGTGTGTGTGGTAACACTAGTGTAATGCGGTCACAGGTGTGTGTGTGTGTGTGTGTGTGTGTGTGTGTGTGTGTGTGTGTGTGTGTGTGTGTGTGTGTGTGTGTGTGTGTGTGTGTGTGTGTGTGTGTGTAGTAACACTAGTGTAATGCGGTCACAGGTGTGTGTTTGTTGAGTAACACTAGTGTAATGCGGTCACAGGTGTGTGTGTGTGTGTGTGTGTGTGTGTGTGTGTGGTAACACTAGTGTAATGCGGTCACAGGTGTGTGTGTGTGTGTGTGTGTGTGTGTGTGTGTGTGTGTGTGTGTGTGTGTGTGTGTGTGTGTGTGTGTGTGTGTGTGTGTGTGTGTGTGTGTGTGTGTGTAGTAACACTAGTGTAATGCGGTCACAGGTGTGTGTTTGTTGAGTAATTTATAACGGCTTCGAACGCGGCTCAACCAATCAGAATCAAGGACCGGAACTATCCATTTTATATAAAAAAAAAATTTTTAGATGGTTTCATGAACGATTTATAAATAGTGTTTTTATGCTAACGCTTTGAGAACATTATTACAGACTAGATAACTTCAAACAAACATTATATTAACTGAAACAACATTGTTTGTTCATAACTTTGCCAGAACGTTCCCTGTCAGCTGGACTAACTGATGATGCTTTTAACAACCAATAAACGTGCAGCACTTCCAGCTCTGTTAAATACATTTTTCAATGATTTCCCCCAAATTTCTTTCAAAAATACGTAAAAATGCCTGACAATACCGAATCAGAACGCAAAAGCAGATTTCCTATCATTTCTCTCAGATTTTCATCAGAACTGGTCAAATAAATGAAGCTTGACCCTGATCTGACGGTTTCTGTCTCCATTATAAGGCCTGATTCTGTTATGACACGCTAGACTGACACAGATACAGTAATACACACCAGACTAACAACAACTCCAGCACTGGTTTCCACCTTAATAAGTGTAATGTTTGATCAGGCACCAGTCCATCAGAGGGAGCCATCACCTGAATATTGAACTCTGTTACTTCCTGTTCCTACCACATCATTTCCTGTCTTGTCATTTCCCGTCACCCTGTATTTAAGCCATGTGCTATCACTGCCTTATTGTGAAGTATTGCCAGTTCTCTGCCTTACTAAGCGTTCTACCGTTCTCTTTTGATGACTACTGTAATGACCATTGTTTTGCCTTTTGACTCATGCTTTTGGATTGCTGTTTTTTGGATTTGTCTGCTATACGCTGATTTCACGCAGCCGCCATTTTGAAATCGAAAGTGAGGCTCCGGTGGGAAGAACCCCGGAAGTAAAGATAAACAACAATGCCTTGGATTACCAACCTGAAGCTGCTGCCGCGATTTACACTATTGGATGTTAATATTCAATATAGGATATGTATATAGTTCATTCCTGCTTCTTTTTTTACATTCTGAATTATATATAAAAAAATTATTTTATTTAAAAATGAATTTCACTGTATATAGTCTAAAGTATGAAAGAAATGTATGTACATTTTTAGAATTGACACAACATCATTAAACACAACAATACGCTATCACATTCACGACTCTCCTGTGATTAAAGGCGACACTTCCGGTTTTCTTCCCACCGGAGCCTCGCGTTCAATTTAAAAATAACGGCTGCGTGAAATCAGCGTATTGGATTGTTTTACCTGTGCTTCGACCAAGGCCTGTGACCTGACTACGAGTTGTGACTATTGTTTGGATTTTATGCTCAGATCCTTTAATAAAGACCCGCTTATGGATTCCATTCAGCCTACATCTTCCTTACAATAAGCAGCAGCACAACCGCTTTCAATATTAATAATCATAAATGTTTCTGAACGATCATGTGACACTGAAGACTGGAGTAATGATGCTGATCACAGGAATAAATTACACTTTACTATATATATATATTCACATAGAAAACATCTGTTTTAAATTGTAAAAATATTTCACAATTTCGTATTTTTGATCATAAAGATGCAGCCTTGGTGAGCAGAAGAGACTTTTAATGAATTAAAAAACAAGAATTGTGCGTTTTGATTTCATGGTGACTTTAAAGAGATGTTTTTGTCTTCCCTGCGGCTCAGAGGGAGAACATGACGCCTGGACTGCCCGTCAGACGGAGTGAATGATGGGAAATGAGCATCGGCAGAGATTTCATTATGTGGAGAAGTGAGCAGGTAATCTGCAGATCAGCTTTTGTCTGGCGTCTCTCTCAGCTCCTCTGAACACTCCACACAAAAGAGCTAAACGCCAGCATTCGCTCGATGCGCTGCTAATCATTCCTTCATTCAGAGAGAGCGAGCGGTCAGACCTGAACACACTGGGAGAACACTGATTAATACACACGCTGGAAGAAACGGACATGGTAAAGACACATTTAAACACAGTAAATATGGTAAACGCTCATCAAATGCACAAAAAAACAAATCAAATCAGCCAAAATATTTAATAATTCATAGTTAATTATATATATATAGCGTTTAATGCAAAGTTTCAAAGCAGCTTCACAGTAAAAAACAGGACAATATCAGTGTTAATGCTGTAACGTTTATCAATTATGAAACAGGGTTATTATCATTATCTAAAACTAAAACCATAAGGAAAAAAAAATCAGTTCACTGAAATTTTTTTTAATTTTTTATTTACCCTGGACCACAAAACCAGTCACATGGGTCAATTTTTGGAAATTGAGATTTATACATCATCTAAAAGATGAATAAGTAAACTTTGCATTGATGTATGGTTTGTTAGGATATGACCATATTTGGCAGAGATACAACTATTGAAAATCTGGAATCTGAAGGTGCAAAAAAATCAAAACATTGAGAAAATCTCCTTTAAAGTTGTTCATTTATGTTCACGATTGTGCTGCATTCACTCACAGAAATAAATGTTTTATATATTTACGGTAGGAAATGTACAAAATATCTTCATGGAACATGATCTTTACTTAATATCCTAATGATTTTTGGCATAAAAGAAATATCGATAATTTTTACCAATACAGTGTATTGTTGGATATTGCCCCAGATATACCCGTGCGACTCGAGACTGGTGACGTGATCCAGTCACAAATAATGAAATAAAATACCAATCTAATAGTTGCCAATGCAACATTTTTCCTTTTCATTTAGTTTAACAAAGTACTAAAATAACTCAAACTAAAACAATAAAATTTTATTATAAAAACACTATATAGACAGATTTTTAAAAAAGACAAAAACACAATATTGTTACTAAAACTAAAAAAATAAATGAAAATGGAAAATCTACAAATAAAAACTAATTCAAAATATTAATAAAAACTAATAGCATCTCAATGATACTACAATTTCACAAAATCATAACACTCTAAAAAGACAATAGTGTCATTATTCAGTTCAGCTCAATAACTATCGTCTTCTGTAAACGCTGAAATCAACTTGTTTCATATTTGATGAACTTTGCAGTTACTGAACTGAATAATGACACTTTACGGCAGAATTTGTCTCATATTTGATTCTGTTATTTGCCTGTTTATTACTGTGAAGCTGCTTAGAAACAATCTGTATCTATAAAGCGGTGTAGAAATAAAGCTGACTTGACACGACTGATTTTGAACATCATCATCATCATCATCATCTTCATCACCCGAGAGTGAAGATCATCACAATGACCGATGCGTTCTCTCTGTAGCCGCATTACATTTGAGACGGTTCAGATCATCGTGATGTAGCCGCCATCTGGACACACACACACACACACACACACACACAGAGTCAGGTTTGGGTTTCCCTGAGGATCTCTCGCTCCAGATGGCACAACGGGACGGGCCGAGAGACTATCACTGGACACCTCCAGATTGGAGGAACAGATGGACCCAGATCTGCTCAGACTGGACACCTGAAGAACCAACAGCAGTTCCACACCAGAAAACACACACGTCCCACTGAAAACAGATCCCTCAGCATCACACACACTCTCTCATGGGGTTCATCTGGTGCTCGTTTAGGCTAAATCTCTATATTCTGGCCCTCCGTTCACAGTGAGACGGGTTCTATCCTGTTAAATGTAATAAGATGACAGGTATTCCACAATGATGACGCATGTTTAGTCATGTGACACATATTGTATCCCTATAGACAGATAGACAGACAGATAAAGAGGTCAACAGACAGACAGATAGATAGATACTTTATACACTAGTTTTTTGTAATGTTTATCCATTTTTAAACAGGATTATTATCGTTAACTAAAACTAAAAACAAAACATTTTCTGTCACACTTTAGTTTAGGGTCCAATTCTCATGATTAACTACGACTTTTGCCTCAAACTCCATTAATTAATACCAAGTAAGGTAGTTGTTAAGTTTAGGTATTGGGTGATTAAGGGATGTAGATTATGATCATGCAGAATAAGACATTAATATGTGCTTTATAAGTACTAATAAACAGCAAATATTCTAGTAATATGCATGATAATAAGCAACTAGTTAATAGTGAGAATTGGACCCTAAACTGAAGTGTCACCGCATTTTCATTACTGGGAATAAAATAAATATTAATCAAAGTAAAAAACAAAAACAAATTCCAGCTATTTGTCAAGGCAACATTTCTCATAATTTTGTTTAATTGGAAGGACTAAAATAACTCTTAACTAAAAAAAATACTCTATTTATACACATTAAAAATAACTTTTTATTTACTTTTAAACCGAGTGGATACATTTGAAAACGCTGTTTCCGCTTTGTAATGCGGACCGTGAAAAAATTGGTATTTTAAAACGATGATGCAAGTTTAGCCATGTGATGCATATTGTGTCTGTACTGGCATAAATTACTTGTTTGAGCAATTTCAGTCTGTGTATCATCTATTTCACAGCACAGAGGCTGCACTTATTAAAGCTACTGATTTGTCGATGCCTGCCGATATTGGACTTTTATCAATACTCATTCTTCTTGATTTAAAGTCCCCCTGTACTCAATAATTTGATCCCTTAAAACTCATCTTTGATCACCAAAATGACATATTGAAAAGTTTTTTCCTTGAAAAAAAAAATGTCTTGCCTTAAAATATCTTGAATGTAACTCGACACCCTTGTCTCATTTAGTATGCGCGGTTCTATGAATATGCAAATGAGCCCCGCCTCCACTCACTCACTCAGCTCAGAGATCCACTCATTGACGATCACACGTTGATCTGATTGGTTAGAAGGTAGTTTGTGACATGTTTTGTCTTAAAGCGTTTTAAAAACACCACATAGACATATAAACAACATTAAAACTTGATTTTCAACACGGGAACTTTAAGTGCAGCTTTTGACAATTTATTGGGTAGATTGATTTCTATTGACATCACTGGTATTCCCTTTGCCTGGTTTAGATCATATTTATGAGGACACAGTTCAAATTAAAAGTTTCAGATCACATAAAACTCAAATTATTAGTGGCGTGCCTCAGGGCTCAGTCTTGGGCCCTTTTGCCTTTAAGTCACATTTTCTGTAAATCCGGTATAAATCTTCATTTTAATCCTGATGACACCCATCTGTCTTCAAAGCCTAATACCACCTTCCTCTCTTTGGCTTGTTTCTCTGAAATTAAATCATGGTTTTCATGCAATTTTACAAGGTTAACTTAACAGTGAGAAACTGAGATCCAATTCTTCCCTTCAGGTTTAAATGGTAAATGGTAAATGGACTGCATTTATATAGCGCTTTCACAGACCTATGGCCACCAAAGCGCTTTACATATAGCCTCACATTCACCCATTCACTCACACATTCATACACCGACGGCGGTGTCAGCCATGCAAGGCGCCATCCAGCTCGTCGGGAGCAGCTGGGGTTAGGTGTCTTGCTCATGGACACCTCGACACTTGGTCAGGTGGAACCGGGGATTGAACCACCAACCTTCCGGTTTGTAGACAACCTACATGAACCACTGAGCCACTGCCGCCCCATAAGAGTCTGGATGTCATCTTGACAGTACTTTACCGTTGTAAATAACATTACATGGTCAGCATATAATCATCTGCAAAATATAAATATTAATGTTCCCTGACCATCTCTGACAGCTTATATCACTGCTGTCCTTGAACATGCATTAGTTACATCTCGTATTGATTATTGTAAATCTCTTCTCTCTCAGTGGTGTTTCACAAAAGCTTCTTCATAATCTTAAAAATGGTCCAGAATTCATTAGCCCAGATTTATTCATCCTTCCATTGGCTTCCAGTTACAGTAAATACCGGGTTCAGTTTAACCAGATTTTTCTTTTCACTTATAAGGCTCTTCATAATCTAAGAGCTTAAGAGTCTTTGGAATACACTGCCTCAAGACATACATAATAGTTCAAGCCTTTCAATTTTTTAAATCACATCTAAAAACCCTTTATTTTTTAAATATCCTATTCTATTTGATATAGCTTTTGATATAGCTTCATTTATTGCTTATGAATTTTATTATTTGTAAGGGTGTCCTTGAGTGTCTTGAAAGGCACCCATCAATACAATTATTATTATCATCATTGCACCTGTTATTTACTTTGATAATGTTGTTAAACATAAATGTTACTTTGTATAATATTCATATTACAGTCCTGAAAAGATACATAATTGTGTTTTAGACCAAACATGAAATAGAAATGAAGTCGATCATTTGATAAACTGATCCTGCCATACAAATAGCATAGGAACTTTATTATATCGGTTCTCTCTGAGCTTTTATTTCATGTTACGCATGCGCAATAATATTTTGCTAAGCAACTTTTGGAAAACGTCTGTGGAAGAAGAGTGTTTTGAAATGAAATTGCCGCAAATGTATCTGGATTAATGTGGACGAAGCCTTATAATAACTCTATAATTGTTCTGAGTGCTGAGTTATAAAAGGACATCAAGGGCCTGTGATATATTGGTGGGTTTAAAGACGCCGTTCATCTACACCTGCAGGACGACTGGAGTCATTCATATTGTTCATTAGAATAAAATGTGTTTGTGAAGTGATCAGATATGAATAGATCGAATCCCTCGAGCTGCAGGTCTTTTATGGACTGAATAAATGTTTCTTCAGGAGACTTTCTACAGGAAATGCTTCGCCCCGGTTATTGATTTTACCATGTCGCCTTTTATTGCCACTGTGACATGAATGATTCCAGCGCTGAACTATCTGGCTCTCCTGAACCCAGCAAAACCAGTAAAGCTGCCAGTCACGGGACAGACGGACGGAGCAAAGAAATAATAAAGGAAAAGTTCACACAAAATGAAAAGCAAGAATGATAACAAATAATAGCAATAACAATAATAAATTAATTTGTGTTGAATATAAATGTTTTGCTGAAAATTATTAATAATAATACATTAATTTGTGTTGTATGTAAATGTTTTTGCAGAAAATTATTATTAAAGAAATAATAATAATAATAATAATAATAATAATAATACATGAATATGCGTTGTATATAAATGTTTTTTTGCTGAAAATTATTATTAAAGCAATAATAATAATAATAATAAATTAATTTGCATTGTATATTTTTTGCTGAAAACTATTTACAATAAAAACAAATCACAATAAATTAATTTAATAATAATAATAACAACAATAATACATTCATTTGAATTTATACATGTTTTGCTGTACTTATCATTATTATTATTATTATTATTATTAATATTGATTATTATTGTTAATATAAATACATTTTTGATGTATCATTTTTTGTTTTGCTGGAAATTATATAATTAATATTATTAGTAATGCAAGTAGTAGTGTAGCAATAATAATTATTATTATTATCATTAATATTACTATAGAAATAATAATTTTAAAAAAAGTGTATGTGTATAAATATGAACTATAACTCCAACTGCTAAACTGCTAAAATGGCCAAATACTCGGCATCATAAGCATGAGTGTGTGTTTTCTCTGTAATGGACAGTGCAGTGAGTGTGTGATGAACGCCTGCGCTGATATAAAGTGTTTTAACCAAATTAATTAGTGGTGTTAATAACTCACGCCACAGCCAAATAAACCGTAATTGCATGTGTCTGTCAGTGAAGGTTTACTGAGGACAGCTCTTCACTGGAGTGGAGATTACAGTTCTCACTCATTACTGCAAAACATACGCTTTACTGGCTTACAGTCACTTATTATAACCAGAGTAACATTATCAATCAATACTAGCTATTTTTGCTGGAAATTCAACTATAATGCATATACAGATATTAAATAATCATTATTTTTTATATAAATTCTATAAACTATCTACTATAGTGAAAACAGTAAAGCAAAATATCAATATTGTAATTCAGTTTTAATGCATTCTGGGAAATGCAAGTTCATTGAAAAAAAAATGGCATGTAAAACTTTGCTTTTCTAGTTCAATATTATTATACACAACTGTTCAAAAGTTTGGGGTGGATAACATTTTTCTCTCTTATATTCACTAAGGCTGCATTTATTTGATCATAAATACAGTAAAATTGTGAAATATTATTAGAATGTAAAACATCTGTTTTCTATTAATTAAAATGTAATTTATTCCTGTGATCAAAGCTGAATGTTCAGCATCATTACTCCAGTCTTCAGTGTCACATGATCCTTCAGAAATCATTCTAATATGATGATTTGATGCTCAAGAAACATTTTTAATTCAGCTTTGATCACAGGAATAAATTATATTTTAAAATACATTCACATATAAAACATATATTTTACATTTTAATAATATTTCACTGTTTTTACTGTATTTTTGATCAAATAAATGCAGCCTTAGTGAGCAGTAGAAACCTCTTCTTTTCTTTTCTTTTAAATAGAACTAAAGTTTGGAATAATTACTTCCTTAAATACATTAAAATATAAAATTGCTGTCTGACATCTTGGATCAGCTTCGGTTCAAATTCAGGAGTTGTCATCCATTTCTCTGAATGAAATTTGAAGAACACCCACAACTGGATGTATTTACAGTGTCTTCTGGTAAACTGCCTGAACAGATGCAGAACAGCTGTTAATGAAATTTATGTCTGTTAATTCAGCATGATGATATTTCATAGCAGAAAATCACATTAATAATGCGCTCTGGTTCTGATTCTCTGATTCACATCTCCATCAGTCTTCGTGTGTCCGTCCTCTCCTCCTGAATAAAGTGCAGCCTTCACTCTCGCCTCACTCTCATTACTTACACAAAGACGGCCGATAGGAGAGTTTCTGAGGAGTGAATGAGGTTTGATTAATGATAAAGTCAGAGCACGGTCACGACTCTGGTCTAATACACACACTCTCTCTCGCTCTACAAAACCTGCCGGGGTCTAAACACCCGGGATAATGCAGAGCTGATGCTGCCTCTGTGTGACTTCAGAAAACACAAAAACAGAGATATAGACAAATCTATACAGACAGACCAATAGATAGATAGATATAGATAATATAATTTATTAGAAAATTATATTTTAAATAATGTGATAAAAAATATAGAGGGTAACAGCAGGGTTTTTAAAATCAAATTTAAGGCTGTTAAAGACATTTTTAAGACTGGATGGATGGATGGAGGGATGGATGGATGATGGAGGGATGGATGGATGGAGGGATGATGGATGGATGGAAGGATGGAGGGATGGAGGGAAGGATGGAGGGATGGAGGGATGGAGGGAAGGATGGATGGATGGATGGATGGATGGATGGATGGATGGATGATGGAGGGATGGATGGATGGATGATGGAGGGATGGATGGAGGAATGGAGGGATGGATGGATGATGGATGGATGGAAGGATGGATGGATGGATGGATGGATGGATGGATGGATGGATGGATGGATGGATGGATGGATGGATGGATGGATGATGGAGGGATGGATGGATGGATGATGGAGGGATGGATGGATGGATGGATGGATGGATGGATGGATGGATGGATGGATGGATGGAGAGATGGAAGGAAGGATGGATGGATGGATGGAAGGATGGAAGGAAGGATGATGGATGTGTAGTTTAATCCAGCTAGACTTCGTTTGTCGTGATGTAGTAAGAACACACACAGCTCTCACGCTCTTCAGTGAACAGAATAAAACAAATTAAAGAATAAAAACTCTATAATATGAGTGACTCCAACAAGCACGAATAACTATTAAATAAAGGCTGTACAGACAACAGGAAAAAACAAACAATTATTCCATAGACACAAAACAAAAATGCTGGGTAGTTTCAACCCATGTTTGGGTCAAATATGGACAAACCAGGAGGTTGGGTTAAAAATTGAATTTAAAAATGTAACCCAATGGTTAGGTTTGTCCATATTTGACCCAAACATGGGTTGAAACAACCCAGCAGTTTTTAGAGTATAGTTATTGACTCACACAGTGTTCTCCAGGATAGTGGCATCAGATGAGTTCACTTAGTGTCAGGTAAAGTTGAATCTCATCAGCAGAACTATTCTTTGTTTTGTGTGTATGGAATAATTGTTTCTTTTTTTCCAGCACATAACCATTGATTCACTCCCGGAAGTGGCGTAAACCAGCCAGTCAGATTGTGGTTCATCGTGTACTTCTGCATATCAGCCGGAACACAGTGAAATGTGTTTGTTGGTGTCTAAAACTGTCGGGACGCGTCGACACTTCCGTCCCCGAGCAGAAGAGCCCTTGAGCGGGTACAGACGCCACTGTGTGAGTCCTGTGATCTGGAGAACATGAAGCTCACATCGTTCTCATCACGTTTGCGCTTGCTCTTGTTGCCAGGCAACTGCATTTATTACAGCAGAGGTTCAGGACAACAGCACCAACTGTGGCACTTCATAAACCTGATTGCTCAGACTGTGCATTCTCTGAGTCACTGTAAAACGCAGATAAACACACACACACACACATTCTATATGAATGCAGAAGGTTGCTTTGCAACAGTAAACAACTACATTAAAGCCAATAAGCATAAAGCTGCAAATTGCACAGCTGCTTTATTCAATGCAGTTCAATAACTGTGTCGATGTTGCAATTATGAAACAGTTGAATCAAGTGAATTAAGCTGCATAATGTGACACTATTGTCCTTTTAGAGCTGCTTTACAGCTGAATTTGTCTCATATTTGATGGTTTGCATGGTTTATTTTTATTGTTTATTACAGTGTAGCTTTAAAATGATCAGATTGCTCAGACTCTGCATTGAGTCACTGTAAAACACACACAAACACACATTCTGTATGCTTTGCAACAATAAACAACTACATTAAAGCCAATAAGTATAAAGCTGCAAATTGCACAGCTGCTTTATAGCAGATTCAACTTTGTTTCATAATTGCAACATCGACAGTTATTGAACTGAAGTGAATTAAGCTGAATAATGACACTATTGTCCTTTTAGAGCTACTTTTCAGCTGAATTTGTCTCTCATTTCATGGTTTGCATGGTTTATATTCCTGTTATCACTGTAAAGCTGCTTTGAAACGATCTGGATTGTATAAAGTGCTATAGAAATAAAGCTGACTTGACTGTGCTGTTCTTATGCACGACTCCGAGTGGCTTATCGCTTTCATGAAAATGGGATAGTAGGACAAGTGAAAATGTATTCATTTTTACAATTAATATTCACTACATGCATCCCAGATATTCACTGCCTCTCTAATCGAAACAACGATCCGACGCACTTACTAGAGGCAGAAGTTATGGATTAGCAGAATGGAAAGCCATTTTAACATTTAAACCTTAAAATGTACTAGTATCTATTTTCAGTATCTAATGAATAAGTACTAGTGTCTATTTAATAGGTACTAGTATATGAATGAGTACCAGTATCTAATAAGTAAGAACTAGTACCTAAAGAATAAGCACAAGTACCTAAAAAAATGTAACGTCTGTCAGAGAGTTTGATAAAACTAGGTGGCCGTTACAACCTATACACAAGTACCTTAAAAATAAGCACTAGTACCAAATAAATACTATACCTATACACAAGTACCTTAAAAATAAGCACTAGTACCAAATAAATACTATACCTATACACAAGTACCTTAAAAATAAGCACTAGTACCAAATAAATACTATACCTATACACAAGTACCTAAAGAATAAGCACTAGTACCTAAAAAAAAAAACTATACCTATACACAAGTACCTAAAGAATAAGTATTAGTACCTAAAAAATACTATACCTATACACAAGTACCTTAAGAATAAGCACTAGTACCTAAAAAATACTATACCTATACACAAGTACCTTAAGAATAAGCACTAGTACCTAAAAAATACTATACCTATACACAAGTACCTTAAGAATAAGCACTAGTACCTAAAAAATACTATACCTATACACAAGTACCTAAAGAATAAGCACTAGTACCTAAAAAATACTATACCTATACACAAGTACCTAAAGAATAAGCACTAGTACCTAAAAAAAAAAATATACCTATACACAAGTACCTAAAGAATAAGCACTAGTACCTAAAAAATACTATACCTATACACAAGTACCTTAAGAATAAGCACTAGTACCTAAAAAATACTATACCTATACACAAGTACCTTAAGAATAAGCACTAGTACCTAAAAAATACTATACCTATACACAAGTACCTTAAGAATAAGCACTAGTACCTAAAAAATACTATACCTATACACAAGTACCTTAAGAATAAGCACTAGTACCTAAAAAATACTATACCTATACACAAGTACCTAAAGAATAAGCACTAGTACCTAAAAAATACTATACCTATACACAAGTACCTTAAGAATAAGCACTAGTACCTAAAAAATACTATACCTATACACAAGTACCTTAAGAATAAGCACTAGTACCTAAAAAATACTATACCTATACACAAGTACCTAAAGAATAAGTACTAGTACCTAAAAAATACTATACCTATACACAAGTACCTAAAGAATAAGTACTAGTACCTAAAAAATACTAAACCTAAATAATAAGCACTAGTACCTAAAAAAAAAATACTATACACAAGTACCTAAAGAATAAGTATTAGTACCTAAAAATACTATACCTATACACTAGTACCTAAAGAATAAGCACTAGTACCTAAAAAAAATAATATACCTATACACAAGTACCTTAAGAATAAGTACTAGTACCTAAAAAATACTAAACCTAAAGAATAAGCACTAGTAGCTAATGGAATATATAAAAAAAAAAAGTACTGGTAGCATGAAAATAGATACTAGTTCATTTTAAGGACTAAATGTTAACACGGCTTGCCATTCTAGCGGACTTTAACCTCTAATATTCAAAGGCTTTAATCTGCATGACCAGACACACTCCTAACAGCACAACACACTCTTCAGGGCGACATCGGGCTCCTTCATTCTGCACAACACACACAGTTCAGCATTTAATCACAGGAAGGTCCAGGTCTTATTTCCCTGTCTGTGGCCAGACTGAGGTGACGCTCAGTAGTTTAGTGTTCATTTCAAAGGGTCAAACACATGGCTGCGTATTCTCATTACTCGAAAGAACTAGAAGAAAACACATTCATGTATAACTAGATGTGAATGTGCTGCAGTAAATCTCAGTGTTTGTGCACCGGCAGTAGTATAATAATAAAGTCGGCATGAAACATCTTTTCTCAGCCAATGTGACATTTATCCGAGTGAAACGGCTTCTGGAACAAGAACAAATCTACAAATGTAAGATCTCGTCATCAGAGATTAGAAGAGATGAGGGGGGAAATTACCAGGAACATGAATTTAAAACAATAATGATGTGCACAAATTAATCATTTATAATAAACAGTGCAATATTCCATAAAATTTTTTTTATTTTTTTTTGGTTTTGATTAAAAGAGCATAATTTTTACAGATTTTCTTGCCATTAGCTCTGTTTCCATGCAAAGTTGCAAATTTAACTTATGCACAAAGTTAGAATATTGCATAAAACATTTGCAAATAAAGGAGCGTTTCCATCCCATGTGTTCAAGAGAACAAAATCGTCACTTCCCTTCAAAATATCAGTATTAAAACTGTACGTTTCTACCCTGGTAATCCAGAGTTCTCGCGAGAGCACAAGTTGAATTTGCTCAGCGAGTTACTCTGGTGTCGAGTAATGATGCTCATTAAATATGCCCTCGTATCCGAGCTGCACCAATCACATCGGGTTATCTGATATAGGCGGGCCAGAGGCGAGATGACGACAGCGCTGTGACGTCGAAGTCATTAGTAAACATTGCAAGATGGCTATGGATGAACACCAGTTGTTTGAAACGGCTTTGGCCGCTACAATGAACGAGTTAGACTTGGCTTTTTATCTAAAAGAGGAACAGAAGACGCCGCTCGAATCCTTCCTTTGCAAGAAGGGCGTTTTTGCTGTTTTGCCGACCGGATACAAGTTTTCGTTAGTCGACGCCAGACCATTAATCTTTCAGATTTAGGTCTGGATTTCCAGGCTATAAGTTTCTGCAATGTGACTGTTTCTCCCTCCATCATAAACGAGTGTCTCGAGCGTCAGACGAAACACAGTAAACGCTGTCATGTTCTCTAGCGTTCGGATGCTGTTGTTCGGGAACACACTTGTGTGTGAGACGCTTCTGGAGGGAATTAAACCAAATCATTCTGATCACACACTTCCACTTTCAGAAACACCAAACCAACATTTGAGATGCTGCAATGTGATTGGTCCACTGGTTACTCCAGTTATCCAATCACAGCTGACGCTGAAGCAAAGTCACATGAGTTTATTGACGGATTTAATCTGTGTATGTGTTTCCTTCATAGTTTATGTGCATGTCTTCTTATCGGATAAAAATAATAATGCACCTCAATTTTTTATGCACATTTTTAAAAATGATGCGTTTCCATGCAGTGTTTTTTTTCATTTTTATGCAATATCCCAAAATTCACAAAAATATGTGGATGGAAATATAGCTATGCTCAACTGGGGTTTAAAAGACACTTAATATTCAGTATTATTATTGATATGACAGCATTATATGTGAATGAAACATGAACTGAATTGAGCTGAATAATGACACTATTGTCTCCTGTAGATCTGTAATGAATAATATATGTATATTCATATTTACACCCTTCAGTCAGTGTTCAGGAATGAGATTTGGCTGAATCAGATTTCAACTGGCAAACGTTCATTGCGCTGTGTAACAAGCATCCGCAAAGGAGCGATTTTCCCAGACCGCAAGAACCAGCCGAGGCTCGGTTTACACCTCATCATGCAGCGTAACCATAGTGACCGTGCAGTGATGTCATCATAACTGTGTGCTTCTGGCCCAGCTGTCACATGACATCAGTGACATCAGATCCGTCTCCCTGCACCTGCTGCGGGATCGAGCCGAGATTCCCAGTCCTCGAACTCAAAGCCAGACATGCACTCACTGAACAGCTCTGATACACACAGAGATGCTGTCCTGGAGCTGTAACAGTGGAGCGCTGGCGCTTGCAACACTAGGTCATGGGTTCGATTCCCAGGGAAAGCAAGAATTGATAAGAATGTAAATGGTGTACCTTGAAATGCAATGTAAAAGCGTCTGCCAAATGCATAATTTTTTTGCATTTTAAATGACATAAACAATGAAAACTATTATTGCATAATCATTTTAAATGTTTAAAACTAATATTGCACAATTAATTAAAAAAAAATAAAAAAAATAAAAAAATATATATATATATATTTAGTTTTAGTTTTATTCCGATTAAATCAAGAATATACTGAATCAACTCAGCAAGCCAGAGGAATAACAGACACGGATATTCTTTGTCCTCAAACTCAAAACCAGACACGTTTGGTCACATGCACTCACTGAACAGCTCTTATATACACAAAGTTGGGGTTTTTTGCATTTTAATTGACATAAATAATGAAAAATATTATTGCATGATAATTAAAATGTTTATATCGGATGTTCACGAAAAATATTAGAGCAGCTACCAAAAAGTGAATTCAGCATATTCTAGGGCTGCAGAGTTAATCGAAATAAAACCGAAATAAATGAATTGTAATATATCACTGTAAAAAAAAAAAAAAAAGGGAAAAAAGTAATTTTTACATTACAAAAATGATAATTTATTACTAATAATAATAATACTAAATATTCATTTTTTAGTAACATTTTATTCAATAAAACAGGAGCCAGCTGCATAAACTTAGCCACTATGTTAAACTGTCGTAAGAACTAGTTTGACCAACTAGATGTTATAAAAAAGGTAAACAGTCTTACTTACTGATTAATTTTATCAATCAATAAATTCCTCTTGAAATAAACTTTGTTGTATTATTTTAATTTAATACTGTGAAGCTGCTTTGATACAATCTGTATTGTGAAAAGCGCTATACAAATAAACTTGACTTGACTTGACTTGACTTTTCCCATTCAAATTACACCGATACCTTATATTGTAACTGTTTTAAAAAGTTAGGACCAGTTTTGAAGAAAAACAAATGTATTACTAACTTTTAAGACTAGCAGTTTATGCGAAACCGAGTGTCTTTTAACAGAGACTGAGACTGTGACACGACTGAAGGAGACGGTTCGGTGTTTCCACTGAGAAACACTGATCTAACCAAATACACTCTTCTCTCTTCCAGAAGATCTGAAATCCCGATCCCTGCGGTCAGATTACAGGAACAACACGAACAGCTTCTGATCAGAGGAGCTCCTGTTAGATGTTCCAGAAGAAACTCAAGAGCTTTCATTAGTTTCTGTCTCTGTAATCTTCTGAATGAAGCGTCTGGGCCGAGACTAAAAACAAACAGGACAGACTAAACATCTACTTTAAAGAAAAGAGCGTCATTCGTGCACTTAAACAGGAGTGTGTGAAGTGTGTGAGAAGAGCTGAAGTCATCGATGAGAGAAGAAACATCATCTCTCTCTCTCTCTTAACAGAAGCGCAAGAGATTTTACATTCATGGTAAAAAACCCAACATAAGTTGATTTTGAACAAATATATGCAGGTCAAATTGACCCACAAACATCAGTCGTATAAAAAGTTTGTGTGCACACTTCACGACACGTCAGTGTGTTGAAACTTTACATGCACGTTCATAACCAGAAATGAGCAAAAGTCACAAAATCTCAAGAAAAACAACATTATTTCAGATAGCTTGAAAAAAGAAATGACAGTTCATTTTACCATCTGTCATTTACCACACACTCACACTCACACTCTCACACACACACACACACACACACACACACACACACTCTCTCTCACACACACACACACACACTCCCACTCACACACTCACACTCACACTCTCTCTCACACACACACACACACACACACACACACACACTCTCTCACACACACACACACACACACACACACACACACTCTCTCTCACACACACACACACACACACACACTCACACTCACACACTCACACTCTCACACTCTCACACACACACACACACACACTCACACACACACACACTGTGAGCGTTCAGACAGTAGCTGAGCTCATGTGTGATAACTGTGTGTATCTGTGAGAAACCCTGCACTTCTGAAGACTCGATTCTCCTCAGAGAAGATCCAATATTCACACATCATAACATTTCTAATATCATTAATATTTTCTAAATATCATTAAAGGAGTTTTTCATTTCTAACTCTCCTCGACTGCCACATAAACATGGTCAATCACAGCGAATCTTTTGAGAACATACTGTAATAAATCATTCAATCGTTAATGTTCAATTCATTCAATTGATTAGACATGTTTTTTTATTACAAAATTACACTATTCAAACAAAATCCAGAAATGTAAAAAATAAAAAAAGTTTTCTTAAACTTTCAAAAAGTTTCATTAAGGTCATGCTTTTTAATTACTAGCATTTAAATGTAACCATTAAAACAGAAACATTTAAACATTTGCCAAATTCTGTGACATATACAGTAAATTTCATTTTTATGACTGGATTCTGCAGAGCTTTTGGAAATGCATATTAGATGAATATTTGTGCAGGAACTGAAGCCATGAGCTGGCCGCTGTATCTGTAGATGTGGACATCTGTCTCTCTCTCTCTCTGAGTGTTTGGGTGTCCGCCCAGATCCCTCAGCACAAACACTACACTTCTCTTCATTTACATTCACATGCGTCCGTTTATGTATGTTCTAATGCATTATATATTTTCAAGTTAAAATGCATTATTACATTTGCAGATTCCTTCTTACATCTGAAATTGGTTGTTTGTCGCGTGTTTTAATGCATCATACTTTCTAAAGGTGTAACATTGAATATATCTGTATTACAACTGTGGTTACAATTATTCATGAGAGCATATAAAGTGCAAAATAAATGCATTAAAAAAACACTTTTATAATGCACTATATATATATACAGTACAGGCCAAAAGTTTGGACACATTACTATTTTTAATGTTTTTGAAAGAAGTTTCTTCTGCTCATCAAGCCTGCATTTATTTGATCAAAAATACAGAAAAAAATTTGATATTGTGATATATTATTACAATTTAAAATAATTGGTTTTCAATTTATTATACTTTAAATTATCATTTATTTCTGTGATGCAAAGCTGAATTTTCAGGATCATTACTCCAGTCTATCACATGATCCTTTAGGAATCATTCTAATATTCTGATTTATTATCAAAGTTGGAAACAGTTCTGCTGTTTAATATTTTTTCATAACCTGTGATACTTTTTTAGGATAGTTTGATGAATAAAATAAAAATAAAAAAAGAAGCAAATGTTTTAAAAATAGAAATCTTTTGTAACAGCAATATCCACTACTGGTCAGTCATTTGGGGTCAGTAATTTTTTTTCTTTCTTTTTTTGAAATAAATCAATACTTTTATTCAGCAATGATGTGTTAAATTGATCAAAAGTGACAGTAAAGAAGATTTATATTATTAGAAAATATTTTTTTATTTTGAATAAATAACCTTTTTCTTCTTTTTCTTTCCTTCTTTTTAACCTTTTATTCATCAAATATATTAGGCAGCAGAACTGTGTCCAACACTCATAATAAATCAGAATATTAGAATGATTTCTAAAGGATCATGTGATAGACTGGAGTAATGATGCTGAAAATTCAGCTTTGCATCACAGAAATAAATGATAATTTAAAGTATAATAAATTGAAAACCAATTATTTTAAATTGTAATAATATATCACAATATTACTTTTTTTTCTGTATTTTTGATCAAATAAATGCAGGCTTGATGAGCAGAAGAAACTTCTTTCAAAAACATTAAAAATAGTAATGTGTCCAAACTTTTGGCCTGTACTGTATATATATATAAAGGCTTTAAAAGTGTTTGAACACAACCCCAGAGAGTGGAGCTCCAGCTGGATCAGGCACGTCTCCATTCATAAAAAAGATCATCTTTGCATAAACACAGGCTGAGCTGAGACTCGCGGCTCTGACCGGCCAGGAGCTGGATCTGTGATTCTGACCGACGTTTACAGACTAAACATTCCCGAGGAGAACCGGATCTTCGGCAGCCACGGGAATGACTGGCATTGGCTCAGTGCTCAGATAACTGACAGTCGGAACATCCACAACACCACATATTTCAGGGACGACTGTGTCTTGTGTATTATTTCAGAAGATACTGCAGTGGAAGAGGACGCCAGGCGTTTCTACATTTATAACATGTTTCATGTCAAACTGAAGATGCGTGGGAACAGATTTCCTGAAACTCGAGCACTAAAGCATGGCTGTGAGATCATGGCTTCGAGTCCCAGAGAACTGAACATGATCAGCTGATGAAAATGTGAAAATGTGAGTTTCTTTGGATAAAAGCGTCTTCAGCTTAACTTTCAACTTATATTACAATGCATGTCATCATTCATCATTTTTTGGCAAAGTATTGTCATCAGGGCTTGACATTAACATCAGCCAAATGTGTGTGTATTCCAGTAGTGGCGTGTAACGCAGTCACTCCTATAGACACTTTGGTGGATTGAATCTTATATATAATATATACATTTTTCAATTGTAGTCTTTTTAAAAAGCATCTGAAATAATAAACTAAGTGCAATGTAGTGTTGCCAAAAATATAGATTGTTTGATACATATTGATACTGAAATATCTGAAACTCCTCCGATACTCATTTTCCCCAGAATAGATAGATGATCCCAGCTGCTCTTCCTCTCTCTCTCTCTCTCTCTTCTCTCAAAAACCCGCCTCTCTTCACTCGCTCGCTTCATTTGCTCCGGATGAATATTGTTGGTGTTAACAAGCTTGAGTTTTGATGTGGAAATGCATATAATTTCACTCATTCCAGCAGATTTTGTACTTAAAGCTGCCGCTCAGTGATAAACTCAGTGCTTTTTCACTGCTTACTGCGCTTAAACAGTCAAACACACACTAAATAATGTCAAAATGCCGGTCTTGGCGAGTATTCATTCATAGTCGGTACTGAAATTAAAAAAATGTGACGATATCATCATTTCCCTCTAGCATTTTGAGCGCTGTTGAACACCTCTGATTGGCCATTGTGTTCACGCGCTCAACATGTCTGTCTGTGATTGGCTACAGTGATCAACAATGACATCTTTTGGTGTGTTGACGCTCTTCACAGAGCGCTTACACAGACAAACACAGGAGTGTTTAAAAGCAGGCGTCTATCAGCAGATCCCTGATATATCCACTGATAGACGCGTATCTGTGTAAGCGCTCGGTGAAGAGTGTCAAAGATGTCATTGTTGATCACTGTACCCAATCACAGACAGACATGTTGAGCTCGTGAACACAATGGCCAATCAGAGGTGTTTAAGAATCCGCTCAACAGCGCTTAAAATGCTAGAGGGAAATGATGATATCGTCACATTTTTTAAATTTCAGTACCGAAGTCGGTACTCTTGACAACTCTAGTTTTAAGTGAATGTAAACAGTTGAGAAAGAAAACGCATGTGTAACAGTATAATGGATCCGTGCGTCGGGTCTTAAAGTGACAGTGGCCTAATAAACCTGCAGCCAAATTGAGAGATGATCTATATGACAGTTTTCCCCCATGGTATCGATGTGAAAATGCTGAGTAACTTTGGAAAACCACTAGCCACAGTATCAGGTGAGCAAAAACTAATGTGAAGCCCTGATTGAATAGTGTTTGTGCGTGTGTGTGTGTGTGTGTGTGTGTGTGTGTGTGTGTGTGTGTGTGTGTGTGTGTGTGTGTGTGTGTGTGTGTGTGTGTGTGTGTGTGTGTACAGCACTCTTTTTGGGAGGGAAAACATTTTTTTCAATTCAAATCCAATTCAATTTGCAATCCGGATGAGCCGAGATTCCTTCCACACCACATCAACCTGTTCACAGCACATTTCTAAGCCTGTCATCATCACTAATGTCACATGGCTTCTCCCTCAAGCGGTTCATCTTACCCCTGGCTGACCTCAGTCCACCTGATGAAGACCCGCGGCTCAAACCATTAGCGACCCGCGGTCTCTTCATCTTTTCCGCAGGACGCATTCTTGTTCTCATCTCAGAGGAAAGAGAGAGCGCTTCCAAGAGCAAAACCCAAACTCTCCCACTCGCTTTCAGAGAGAGGGAAAATAACACACACACACACACACACACACACACACACACAGAGAGAGAGAGAATGTTCCAGTCTCTTTACTTCAGCTGAGCGTCTCTCGTCTGTCTCGGTCCAAACACTGAAGAACCTGACAGTACTCCAGCTGAAATCCTCTGACCCGAGCGGGAGACGTTCATCTGACACAATACTGGGAAAACGCTGACATCGCGATATTTACTTGAGGAAAAACCTCATGCTCTCACCGATGACTGGAATTTACACGACAATTCAAAAGTAAAACATGTGTCAATGTTTTTGTAAAGAGTCTCTTCTGCTCATCAAGGCTGCATTTATTTGATAAAAAAATACAGGAAAAATTGTGAAATATTACAATTTAAAATAGTTGTTTTCTATGGAAGCTCGTTTCCGCCACATAATAAAATATTTAAAAAGATAATTGTGACTTTTTATCTCACAATTGCGAGTTTACATCTCTCTCGTTTTTCAGAACTGCGAGAAATAAACTAGCAATGTTGACTTTATATCTTGCAATTCTCTCTTTTCTCTCCCACTCGCTTTCAAAGAGAGGGAAAATAATACACACACACACACACAGAGAGAGAGAGAGAGAGAGAGAGAGAGAGGGAAGGTTCCAGTTTTTTACTTCATCTTTACAATACTGGGGAAAAAACTCACATTGCGATATTTACTTGAGGAAAAACATCATACTTCTCACCGATGACTTTACACGACCGTTCAAAAGTAAAACATTAATCTTTTTGCTTATGTTTTTATATTTCAATAAATTATACTTCATTTATACTGTCATTAAAGATTAACTGAACTGGAATGTGAGTAAAGATGATATAACAGATGTATTTTATTTATTCTCATTGGTAAAATTATTAAAATGGCAGAATTTGTTAAAAGGGTTAAAATGGTACGTTGAAATTGTTGGTGTTGTTGTTACACGGGCGCCGCCATGTTGGATTTCAACATTCGGCTACGTCACAAGTTACTCTAAAGCTACAAGAGCTCTGTTGCTAACCAACACAAGCAACACAAGCAGAGCAGCCATAGCATGTAAACAGTCTGAGGCTAGCTGACATTTCTGAGGACACAGAAACCAACAGGTCTAGGGGGGGGGTTCATACTGTATTATTACATTAAAATTACTCATTTTTGTGTGTATATAGGACCTGCAGCTGCCTATATACATTCGCAGGTACTACCATGCCATAGCCTGGAAATCCAGAACTAAATCTGAGAGATAATGGTCTGGCGTCGACTAATGAAAACTCGGCCAGCTCGAGGGGCGGCACCAAGCATGCATTTGAAAATCTCACTGCACGCAATTGGATAACACTACGACCAATCACAACAAGCCCCATATGCTTAGCTACCAGCGGAGCTAACTGGTAGATTACACTCTTACCGTATCCGGTCGGCAAAACAGCAAAAACGCCCTTCTTGCAAAGGAAGGATTCGAGCGGCGTCTTCTGTTCCTCTTTTAGATAAAAAGCCAAGTCTAACTCGTTCATTGTAGCGGCCAAAGCCGTTTCAAACAACTGGTGTTCATCCATAGCCATCTTGCAATGTTTACTAATGACTTCGACGTCACAGCGCTGTCGTCATCTCGCCTCTGGCCCGCCTATATCAGATAACCCGATGTGATTGGTGCAGCTCGGATACAAGGGCATATTTAATGAGCATCATTACTCGACGCCAGAGTAACTCGCTGAGCAAATTCAACTTGTGCTCTCGCGAGAAATATGGATTACCAGGGTAACCATGCCAGTGACGTCATCGAAATTGCCAGCGTTCTTATACTAACAAACGCAATTTTTGTGTTGCTTAAAAAAAAAGCTATATTGATATTTTTTATTACAATTTTTTGTGTAATTTACTTTTAATTGTAATAAACAACACGTTATCAACGTTGATTCTTTCAGTTCAGTTAATCTTTATAGATGAAGTGTGTAATGTTTTTTATTGGTATATTTGACTTCCTGAATAGTAAACAACAAAATCATTGTTTAGAGAAAAAAATAATTTAAGCAGTATTAATGTTTTAATTTGAATAATTGATCTCTTTGGCAAAAATATCATAACATAACTAGTGGTCAAAAGTTCATAATAAATAAGATTATAATTAAGTCTCTTCTGCTCAGCAAGGCTGCATGTATTTGATCAAAAATACAGTAAAAATTGAGAAATATTATTGCAATTTGCAATAACTGTTTTCTATGTGAATATATGATAAAGTGTAATTTATTCCTGTGATCAAAGCTGAATTTTCAGCATCATTACTCCAGTCTTCAGTGTCACATGATCCTTCAGAAATCATTCTGATATGAGGATTTGATGCTCAAGAAACATTTATGATTATTATTAATGTTGAAAACGGTTGATTTGAACGTTAAACCATCAAGCTGTTCTGGATGTGTGCTGGGAAGGGCTTTGTTACACACCTCATGTGACTCTATGGTGATCAATTATTCTGTTTGTGCTCATTTCCATAATCACAATGCTTTTTGTGCGGGAAGGTTTGACCTCTGACCCCTGGTGACCCCTTGACCTCACAGTTGTGCTCCTCTGGGAATTACGGATGTAACGGCAAATCTATGCAAATCAATAATGAAATTTGATGTAGACTATTTTATCATTGATTAGTCGGGGGTGAGCGCTGTTAAAGTACATTTAAAAACTGTAATATTATTGATTTGACTGCACTGACACTATTGGATGAGGACGAAACTTAAACTGAATGATGATATTGTCTTTTTAGAGCTTCTTTACAGCAGAATTTGAATTTGCTGCCTAACGTTTGCTATTTGCTGGTCTTTTCTCCTCTATTGTGTCGTATATATCCGAGTGAAACGCTTCAGGAACAAGAACAAATGTGGGCGGGGCTTGATTGTGTCTGTGAGGAATTGATTGGATGGTTGTGGTTTGCTATTGGCTGATCTGATGTGATTGACAGGTTGCCCCGCCCACATCATCAGTGAAGAGAAGAGATGCTGCAAGAGGAACTTATTCTGAGTCAAGATGAATTTTTAAAAATGATCATTTATTTGTAAAAAATTAAGCAATATTACATTTTAAAAAAAATACATTACATCTATTCTACTCGGATTACTACTGCTAATCACAGTGAAATGTGCAGGATGTCCAGAATAAACCATGTGTTCTGCCATCAACAATCACTCATTATTAGAGTCAAACTAATAATGAACACACTGGACCCTTGAGGGAGATTGTTGGCATGGTTACTTCCCATTAAGACGAGAGGAGGAACATTACCGGAGCACATGCAGTGAATGGATCCGATCGGGAGACCTTCAGGAACATTCGCTTCATCCCTGAGTTTATTTCCCTCAATGGGACGAATCGCTTCTCTCAGTTTAACAGCTGATTCTGTCCCGGGTGTGAGGACCAGCTCTACACACTCCTGTGAACCACATCCACGGCTCATGCAGATTTAACTCCGCTCATCAAAACAGAATCTACAGCAGAACACCAAATGTCACATTTGGCATATTTTGATGAATGAATCAAAAGTACGGCTGCACACTTACACTTGTTTGCTTGAAATTTGTTTTATTTAAAAACATTTAAACAGACAACACAATTTCTGGAGAAAAAAAAACATTTTAAAGGGCCTATTATTACACAAAAAAATTATTATTAAATTATTAAAGATATAGGAATTTAATAAATTAGATGTACTTTTTGATTCATAATTTTATTAAATAATTCAAAAGGAATCTGGTGAAAATAAAACAGAATTTTATACATAAACTGCTTCATGATTTCAATTAGACATGCTTTTTAATTACTAATATTAAATTAAACCATTAAAGTGGAATCTAGAAAAGATTTAAACAGAAAAAAACTAAACACAAGAAAAAAAATTAATTGGGGAAAAAATAAAACAGAATTGGGGGGGGGGGGGGGATAAAACAGATTTCATAGGGACTTGAATAATTTGTTAAAATTGTAACTAATTAAATTGTATAAGTTCTATGCTTTTTGATTACTAAAAAATAAATAAATTAAACCACTAATGAGGAATACAGATGAGATTTAAACAGAAGAATTCGGGAATTTTGGGAGATTTCATAGGGACTTAATGTAATAATTGATTAAAAATGTTATTTTAATAAATGATTTCAATTAATCATACATGGTTTTTAAATACTAAAATTAAATTCAAATTCAATAAGCAGTAATCTAGAAAATATTTAAACAAACAAAAAAATCAAGAAAAAATAAAATGGAAAAAAAATCTAAATATGAGAAAAAATAAAACTGATTTAGGGATAAAACTCAGTTTATAGCAGCAGAATTAAAGGGTCGATGGAGAGCCCAGAACCGCCCGAATCAAATTAATATTTCACATGCATTTATTTATTTATATGATTAGTATCCCAGTAATATGCAGGATAATGTCCAGTCAGACGCTTTGAGTCAAGGTTTGATCATAGCCTGTCAGAGTTTATTAAGCAATAATGACTGAATAATCCTGCTTATCATTAGTGAATAAACTAAAAGACTTGGTTTTGCATTAAATCACGTAGAGAGAGAAGTCTATATGAAGCTTTTCTCCATCCTAAAGACGACAAACGACAGCGTCTCGAAGACACGACACACAGCATGAATATAGATGAGCTTTTCACAGCACAATATAAACAAGCAAACGCTCATTACGCAGAAATGACAGGCGTTCTGCCTCTACTGTCCACTCACCGGAGACACACAACACGCTTTCATGTGTGCTTTCACTGCGTTCAATGAGGACAGGCTCCCAGACACACACATAATGAGGAGGAACGTGGTGTGCACACACACACACACACACATCAAGAGCGGATGGAGTCGACCTGCGCTCATACGCATGCAAATCAACTCTGCCAACATTCATTACTCCACGAGAACATCTCACACACACGGAAAACACACTCATGTTCCTGGTCTATAGATCCATCTGTGCACGCTATTCCTGATGAAAAACAGCGGTAACACTTTATTTTACTGTGTCCTTGTTACATATGTTATGAATAACAGTAAATTATGCATAATTACATGCAACTAACCCTCAACCAAACCCTAATCCTACCCTAACCCTATAGTAAGTACATGTAGTTGCTTAATATTACTCAGTACTTACATATATAATTACACTGTAACAATGACACCTTAAAATAAAGTGCAACCAAAACAGCTTAAACTGTAATTCAGATTCAGGCATAAAAACAGCAAATTTTGGATGAATAAATCAAAAGTAGGGCTGAACACTTACAATTAGTGTTTACGTTTTATTTCAATTAATTTAACATGCTTTGATCACCAAAATTGGTCAAAGATTAGATTTATTAAATTATTAAAGATATAGGAATTCAATAAATTAGACATACTTGTTGATTTTTTATTTAATTAAACCATTGAAACGGAATCCAGAAAAAAATAAAAATAAATCAAATTTATCAAAATGTAACTTTCGGAAAACGCAGATGGAACCAGTTATAAAAACAGAATTTACAGTTTGACGCGGAATGTCATGGAATTTGGCAAATGTTGGATGAATAAATCATAATAGGGCTGAACACTTAGACAATTTAACAACAATTAGTGATTAAGTTTTATTTTTTCAATTAATTAAACATGTTTGATTACCAAAATTGCTCACACTTTAGATTAGGGTCCAATTCTCACTATTAACTACTTTTGCCTCAGTAAACTCATTTACTCCTTATTAATAGTTATTAAGGTAGTTGTTAAGTTTAGGTATTGGGTGATTAAGGGATGTTAGAATATGATTATGTAGAATAAGGCATTAATATGTGCTTACAAGTAATAAACAGCCAATATTCTAGTTATTTGCATGATAATAAGCAACTAGTTAATAGTCAGAATTGGATTCTAAACTAAAGTGTCACCCTAAAATTAATTTTAACGATAAAAAAAAAAAAACATCCCAAAGAAAAAACTTTTTAGTTGAAATGTGAATGACTTAAATTGGTTATTATTTTACAGATATAACAAAGATTATACACTTGTGCTAGTTAAGTGACTCTAAACTCGATCTTCCAAAGAGTCTTGAGAACCTTCCCTGAAGAGCAGGAGAAAATATGTCGGACACTGTGTGTGTGTGTGTGTGTGTGTGTGTGTGTGTGTGTGTGTGTGTGTGTGTGTGTGTGTGTGTGTGTGTGTGTGTGTGTGTGTGTGAGAGAGAGAGAGAGAGAGAGAGAGAGTGTGTGTGTGTGTGTGTGTGTGTGTGTGTGTGTGTGTGTGTGTGTGTGTGTGTGTGTGTGTGTGTGTGTGTGTGTGAGAGAGAGAGAGAGAGAGAGTGTGTGTGTGTGTGTGTGTGTGTGTGTGTGTGTGTGTGTGTGTGTGTGTGTGTGAGAGAGAGAGAGAGAGAGAGTGTGTGTGTGTGTGTGTGTGTGTGTGTGTGTGTGTGTGTGTGTGTGTGTGTGTGTGTGTGTGTGTGTGTGTGTGTGTGTGTGTGTGTGTGTGTGTGTGTGTGTGTGTGTGTGTGTGTGTGTGTCTGTGTGTGTGTGTGTGTGTGTGTGTGTGTGTGTGTGTGTGTGTGTGTGTGTGCGTGTGTGTGTGTGTGTGATACGGATCAGAGTCAGACAGACTGTGGGTGTAATGTCTGAGCTGATATGAAGCTGATATGGATAAATGACATTAATGTACTGTAAGCTGAGGCTGGAAACCCTCACATTATTACACTAGACACACAGGAGGAGATGAACGAGCTCTCGGTGTCATCATCACACACTCACAACAACCTCCAAACAAACAAGAGTCCATCGCACTGTTATTTAATATCGTTATGAATGAATCTGAACAGAAAGAAGAACAGAATCTCTGATTTTAAACAAACAAAAAATTATTCTAAGCTTTGCATTAATTATTCTAGCTTCATGCATTCTTTTTACTGATCAATACTTGAATGTGGGTTTCATAAAAAATAAATAAAAAGTTACATTTGAATCAAAACATGGAACATTTTTGTTTTTGTCAATGATTTTGTCGGGATGGGATTCCGAGCGATGCTCAAACACAGATGGAGTCGATCGAGTCCCTCAAAGCTTCAGTCAGTTCCTCTTCATGGGTTCAACATTTCACTCAGTAACGTTACGCAGTTTTGATTTATATGCCGTTGAATCGTGTTATTTTACACGTGCGTCAGCGATGCTTCTATCGCTCGTTTCTGCTTCCTCTTCACCCGTTTTGATCCAGAGATTCAATTCTTGTTCAGCTGATGTGCAATAGCGCCCCCTACTGTATAACAGCGAACACACGGAATACATTCTGTCAATGGTGGGGAAAGAGTTAAAGTTATTTAAATACAATTATTGTTTTTATTAGCATTTTGAATTGGCTTTGATTTATATTTTTCCATTTTTCATACGAATTTTTTTTAATTTTTTTATTAGTTTTTACAATTTAAAATTATTTTGCCCATTTCTGTTTTAGTTGAGTATTGGTTATTTTTTTCCAGTAAGTCATTTTAATGCTTAAACTTAAAACTTATTTGAGTTATTTGCCAAGGTAACATTTCTAATTCTGGTAACACTTTATTTTAGGATGACATACACATTACTACATGAACTTACTATAGTAATAACTGTAAATTATGCATAATTACAAGTAAATAACCCTAATCCTAACCGTAACTCTATAGTAAGTACATGTAGTTAATTAAAGACCCCTGTGGTGAAAATCCAGCTTTTAATGTTGTTTATGTGTGTAAGAGCCATATTTCAAAATGTATATTTTCATATTTGTATTATGTAAATTTTATACAATTATTATTTATGTTAATTAGTCATTTCCTGTTGAATATACTTCTTTACTTTATATTTGTTCTTACCGCGCATGTTCAGTAACGTCCATTTTGTAGCACATGTAAAAAAAGTTTGAAGCTCATGCAATAAGTGCAGATGCTCGTTGGGAGAACACAAAGCTTTTGACCGTTTATTATAGCATAAATTGCCTTATAAGTATAGTATTTCTACAAACAAGTTGTTGAGAAGACATCGCTGCACGAGAGGATTATGCTGTATGTAAGAAACGTGATTCTTGTTGGTTTGGAAGAATAAACAGTGATAAACGAACTATATGGATTTCGGGTGTGAATACAAGGCAAGAAGATACGTGTCAAAACTTGTGGAATAAATAAAAGACATTCACATGTCCCATACAATATGTCTATGTGGTGTTTTTAATGTGCTTTGTGTGACTTCATAAGTCGACAGCATTGCTGAGTATTTCCTCCTTAAAACTGCAGTGAACCAAAGACAGTCTCAAACACACGCTTTGAAATCGCTGGTGTTTCTGACGTCACAAACTACCTTGTAACCAATCAGATCAACGTGTGATCGTCAACCAGTGGATCTCTGAGCTGAGTGAGGGAGTGGAGGCGGGGCTCATTTGCATATTCATAGAACCGCGAATACTAAATGAGGCAAGGGTGTCGAGTTACATTCAAGATATTTTAAGGCATGGAGAAATTATTTTCCAAGGAAAAAAAGTTTTAAAAATGTAATTTTGGTGATCAAAGATGAGTTTTAAGGGATAAATTATTGACTACAGGGGGAATATAAATAATGTTAATAAATGGAACCTAATTGTAAAGTATTACTGATTTTTTTTAAATATTACCATTTAGGTTTTATTAATTTTTTTATATCAGTTTTGGCAACAGAAACATGAATATGTAAAAACGGTGACATCATTTGCATGCGAATTACATGTTCAGACTATAGGTAGTTTCTTTACACAGTGACATCGCCATCTACTGGCCTGGCATTAGAATACAGCGTTTTTAGCTGTTTTTGCAGATCCGTGTGAACAGGATCGTTGTCGTCTGTCCGCGAAAAACACAAAGGAAAAACGTTTCTGTTTTTAGTACATCGTTGTCGTGTAAACTTACCCTTCGTTAAAGTCACCTATAAAGGTCACCTATAAAAATGCAATTGCTAAATTTATTTATATATATATATATACATATATATATATATATATATATATATATATATATATATAAATTTTTCTCAGAATTGCATTTACTATCTTTATATGTCACAGTTCTGAGAAAAAAATTCACAATTATCTTTTAAATTGTTTTATTCCTCCAAGGTGAACATTTGTAGTTAGGCTACAGTTTATAAAAAAAATTTATACAAAATTTTTTTTTTAAATTGATCGTTTTGCTAGAGAAGACCCTTATTTGTCAGCTGAAGTCATGTGGATTACATTAAAGTTGTGTAAATATGTATTTTGATATGGACTACAGTGATCCCTGTCACCAGAGACGGTGCACTCGACTCGGTTTACTATCAATGCGAGAAAGTTAAACACCTAATATGGCGTAATAAGCCCCGCCTTCTAAATAAAAGAGCCAATCGCTGATTGGTAAAGTCGTCATGTCACTGCAGCTGCCGTTAGAAGCTCAAATAATGTAAATAATGAGGAAACGTTCCTCTTTTTCCTGAACGGTAATAACCCTGGGAATGTCAATCCGTCCCATTAAGATGCTGTGACTCCGCTGAGATTAAAGCCAGTCTCTCCTCTCTGATAATGAGTTCGTGAGGTTTGTACTTCAGCGCTGTGGTTTCAGACGCTCCTCGTTTGTCATCTCAGAGTAAACAATGCAGAGACACAGCTGGGACGCGTCCCGAGAGTCGGACAGTTTATGCTATTTTTGTGCTGTTGGGAGAGTAACACAACACTCATTAGCTCATTAGAGAAGCTTTTAGAGGAACGATCTCCATTACAAGAGTGAAAACTCCTGCAAACCAGAAATAAAGGACTTGTACGGCGAAACTAATTATTGTACAATGAAATGAAAGAGCATCTCGGCTGATTGTTTTCTATTTATTTGAAATGCAAAGCAAATCATTGGCATCAGATGAGTAAGTGTGGCATCAGTGTAGGAACGGCTTCACATTATGAAATGCTCAAATGGAAAACAATCAAACTAATATTATAAAGAGTTCAGATTGTAAATTCTGATCGGATGAGAGACACGTTTCTGCTTGTGTAATGAACTCATTATCAGAGAGGAGAGATTTAATCTGAACGGATTAATGTTACTGACAGACGTTGATATAAGATGGAAAAAATTTACTAAAAGAGAATTAGTTACACTTTATTTTAAGGTGACATACAGTAGTTACATTGTACTTATTTAAATAAGTACTGAGAAATATTAAAGTCCCCATTTTATCCCTCAAAACTCATCTTTGATCACCAAAATTAAATTTTTAAAAGTTTTTTTCCTTGGAAAATAATTTCTTCATGCCTTTAAATATCTTGAATGTAACTCGACACCCTTGCCTCATTTAGTATGCACGGTTCTATGAATATGCAAATGAGCCCCGCCTCCACTCACTCACTCAGCTCAGAGATCCACTGGTTGACGATCACACGTTGATCTGATTGGTTACAAGGTAGTTTGTGACGTCAGAAACACCAGCGATTTCAAAGCGTGTGTTTGAGACTGTCTTTGGTTCACTGCAGTTTTAAGGAGGAAATACTCAGCAATGGAGTCGACTTATGAATTTACACATGGTTTGTCTTAAAGCAGATTAAACACACCACATAGACACATAAACACAACGTTAAAAGCTGGATTTTCACCACAGTTAACATTAACAATGAACAATACTTCTACAGCATTTATCATCTTAATGTAAATGTTAATTTAACATCTGTAAGATCAAAAATCATCTCTGTTAACATTTGTTAATGCATTGTGAACTAACATGCACATGAACATTATTAACTAACATTGATAAAGGTTAATAAACACTGTATATAATATATTGCTCAATGTTATGAGACCTTATTCTAAAGTGCCAGGAAAAGGTTACAGAAAAAAGAACATTAAAAAATTACAATTAAAATGAAAATATATAAAACAAAAGCCAATTCAAAATATTAAATAACTATAATAGTGTATAAACAATACTAAAACTGCAGGGCTTCTTTTTTTGAATTGGCTTTTGTTTCATATTTTTTCATTTTTAATATTCTTTTTTTGTGTAACCTTTTCTAGCACGTTAGAATAAGGTCTCATAACACTGTATATAATACACTGCTCAGAGATCCTCCAGAAGGGAGATCATCAGCGTCTCCAGAGACTCAGAGTCATGTCGTGTCAGTCTTCTTCTCCTCTTCACCAGCGCCGAGAGCATGAAACATTAATGCTGGAGAACAGCAGGAGTCTGAGACTCGTCTGTGTTTACTGACGCTCACACAAACACACAGCTCTTCCTCTAGATAACACTGATCTCGCCTCTCACACCACACGTCACGGGCCAGTTATGGCAGATCAGTGTGAATTCAGTTCAATACAGTTCACATTTATTTGTATAGCGCTTTTCACAATACACATCGTTTTTTTTTAAATGCATGAGACGAGTCCACATTACAGTTTAGAGTGATCTGTTATCAGACTGTCTAGGTTATGCATTACAGAAATGTACATATAATCACAGTGAGATCATTTATTAATTCAACTAATGTAATTTAAGGCAGAAACAATGAGCTCATTGAAGTAATGAATACTTGTTTGTTAACAAAATGATTATGACATTTAGAAAAAGTAGATGTATGATGATGATGTCAGCACTATTATATCAAACAAGGTGTGATTCATATTAGACATAAGTTAAATAATGAATGTGCACATATTGTGAATCAATTAGTTCCCGGTAGCCTTCAGTAAATTCACTTGTCTAAAGGAAAATGATTCAGAAAACATATAAATATCATCGGCTGGCCCAATGTTTACATTCTTGAGTCTTGACACAGACGGGGGAAAAAGACCATCAATCCAAGCTCAGCTTCGAGAAGAGAAAAGATACAAGGCAAGATAAAGGAGAGAGAGAGAGAGAGAGAGAGAGAGAGAGAGAGAGATTTCACCAGTAACAATAATCATAATCATAATTAGGGCTGAACGATTAATCGCACTTTCCATGTAATCGCACTTAAATCGAGATGGCTAATCGTGATTTTAAAATCGCAAAGCCTGAGATTATTTGATATGTGCAGCTTGTCAGTGACGTACGGCTCTGTAAACGCTGCTCACTCTGAAAGCACTGAGTTTGAGTCACTTATAACGTGCATTTGAAAAAGCAACACGCGTCAAACATCTTTCCAAACATGAGAAGCATTTATGAACCTGTTGTCCAACAAAAGACATTTAATAACATGCATTTCCTCCAAACTCACTTCATAACGACAGCTGAGCTCCTCCTTCTGTGAGATGATGAGCTTCTTACACAGAATAAGGCAGTCGTGTGTTTATTAGTCATGTTTAATCAAAGCGTTTCAATCTTCTGTTTCTTCAGCTACAGCGATAGGGATTTCCTGGAATGATGCACATTATTGTACTTCTGCGGCGGCGCATATTTATCGTGTTTGTGTGAGAGCGCCCTCTGGTGTTCAGATGGAGCAGTATTTACTACCGATCAGCCGCACTCCACTGACAAGCGGCGCATAAGATGATCGCAGCCTTTGCCAAATCGCGTGCGGTTTTATTGTGATTAATCGTTCAGCCCTAATCATAATCATAATCTAGCCTCTACTGCATTTCTAGTTTGTATACTGTAGATCATTCATTGCAACATCATGTTCACCCTCATATGGTGAGTCAGGACGACATTTGGATTATTGAAATAAATAATATGTGATTACAATCAAGTCTCGTCTTTTAGTGGCAACTTATGTGGCGAAATGGCATTACCGCAAAACAAGAAACTTCAAAAGACCTCAAACAAGAACAAAAATCAGAAACTTTGGTACTTTAAAATGTATATATTTTTTTCATAATGGCCCAAAATCATCACAATCACATAACAAATGGCCCTCTGCTGGATGTATATGGCAATTACACTTTTTTTCTAAAACTGTATTTCCTACACTTTTTCTCTAACCATCAGATGGCAGAATTCTGCCTCTAATGCTGCGTTCACACCGGACGCGAATAGCGCGTCAAATTCGCGCCTGCCGCGTCTAGTTTGACGCTTGACCACTTTGTGTTAATTCGCGTGTCTAACGCGTGTAAAAACAAAAGTTTGAACAGAAATTTACGCGCGTCAGAGGTGAAAGTTTTGGCGGCCATCTTTTTTAGATGTTTATCGAGCATTAGCGTTAGCATTAATCGAGAGAGTCACCGCTCGTATATGCTCTGGAGAGCAGACACAGCTGCATAGGGGACATCGTCGCTGTACTCGGGTCCACCAGACCCTCCGGAGGGTTTCAGGAGTTTCACAATTTGCTCCAGGAGCTAGGTTTGGTGGACATAACGGTGAGGACGCTGACGAGGACAGCGTAGGCCGTATAAGGCCTCGGCCTCGAGTGGTCGCTGCCTGTCGAGCCCGCGCTCTACAGCCCGGCGCGAGGTTCACCCTCGCCCGCACCCACCTAATCTGTCATTTATTTTTGTTTTGATAATAAATGGAGCCAGCCTCCAAAAGTGAAACCTGTCCTGTGATTTTTGTTTTTATACACTAAATTGTGTTTGTTGTCTTTACATTAGAATAATAATGTTTCATATAATCTAGAATAGATATGGAATAAATAGCATTCAATACAAAATGAGTATCTCTCATATATTGAAATCGAGTTTTTATGTGAAAGATTTGCTTTGTTGTGCATTTTAGTCATATTACAAAATAATTTATTGAGGCCAAACATAAAATAACATTATAAACTGTCACTTCACCACGTGACAGCAGCAAGCAGGCTCCTGATTGGTTAACGCGGCGCGAATTCACGCAGAAGTTCAGATTTTTCAACTCGGGCGGCAGACGCGAATTCGCATCAAACCCGTGAATGCACAAATAGCACTAATAAAATCATTCGCGCGTAACGCGCTTAACGCGCCAGACGCTCAATTCGCGCTATTCGCGCGAACTTGACGCGCGAATGAGGCGTATTCGCGTCTACCGCGCCGCGCTCTACGCCTCATTCGCGCCGCAGGAATTTTTTCAAAGCATTGACTTAACATTGAAATCACTCGCGCCTGACGCGCTATTCGCGTCCGGTGTGAACGCACCATAACACCCAGATCAACATCCAGAAACAACTAATATTTCATTTTGATCATCATTAAAGTGTTTTATGTTGTTGTTTTTTTTACTAAAAATGTAATATTTCATTTGCATGCTAATGGTGCATTTGAGGAATTTTGCAGTAAATATGGTTAAAAAAAAAAGTACTTCATATCCCCCAAAACACAGCATAAACATATAGATGAGAAGTAAACAAACAAAAATGATATATCATTTGTATGATTAAAATGTATATTTATGGGGGGGGGGGGGGGGTCGATATGACCACAAGTGTAAAACTATTATTCTTTTTTTTTTGCATTTCAAACATCTCAATATGCACATATGTAGATCAGGAAAAAAAAATACAGCCCTGAATGGAAGTCCAAACTCATCTGGAAACCCTGCGCACGTACAGTACTAACACTAATGGCGCTTTTCCATTACCAGTACCAGCTCAACTCGACTCGACTCGACTCAGCTCGGCTCGGCTCGGCTCGCTTTTCGCTCCGTTTTCCATTGCAGATAGTACCTCCACAATAGTACCTGGTCGTCATAGCGACGCCGCAGGAAACTGCCGTGACTTAATCTTTTACGCGAGACGCGCGAGACACACCCGCTACCCAAACACACAGGACAATGGAGGAAATCGAGTGTATGCTGTTTTTGGATGTTTTTGTTTTTGTTTTTGCTGTTTTTATTCAGGATACTCCGTCTGGCGCGTGCAATGATGACGCAGGGAATAGTGACGATTCTCTCTGACCAATCAGCAGTCTGCTGTGTTTTCACGTCACATTTTAGTATCGCCTCAGCTCGCCTCAGCTCGCTCAGAACCGCGCCGGAGGTGGTACGAAAAAAAGTACCTGGAAGCAGGTACAGGTACAACTTTTACACAGTGGAAAACCAAACAGAGCCGAGTCGAGTCGAGCCGAGCCGAGCCGAGGCGAGCTGGTACTGTGTAGTGGAAAAGCGCCATAACTGAAGAACATTCACACCACATGATCTGTAATGGGAATGAGTTTGTAGTAATTATGGTCTATAAATGCCCAAACCACAGTAAAGAGGATTCATGCATGGTTTTACATCGCTGTGGTTACAGTCTCATTTTATTACTAATGCCACAGTGAAACTATATACATATAGGCTATACTCACAAGGGCACGTATAGAAGGAGACGATCTTCATGATAGTCTGGCTTCTCACAGAACTCCAAATAATCAATTATAACTCACACATTTTATGTAAATGCGTAATGCAATTAAGTACATGTTAATTATTAATTTAAACACAAGTACAGTAGATGACCGTGTGCATGAAGACACAGAAAAGTGTTTCTACTCGGCGATAAAGCGCTTTAGTGGAGTGAGAACTCTCTGAGCTCCAGCCGTCCAGAACACGAGAGCGCTGCTAATGTTCCTCAGCCGGATCATAACTCTGGGAAATGGAGGGAATATTCCGTCAAGGACAAAAGAGGACGATTCATTCCTCAGTCTCTCAGCTGACAGCGGCTTTATCACAGCGAGTCTCTCGTGTTTCAGGAGTTTAAAGGGGTGGTTGATTATGATTTGACTTTTCTAGCTTTAGTTAGTGTGTAATGTTGCTGTTTGATCATAAACAACATCTGCAAAGTTACAACGCTCAAAGTTCAAAGCAAAGGGAGATATTTGCTTTTAAAGAAATCGCTTTTTAAGGACTACAACAAACGGCTGGTAGAGACTACACCACATTCCTCCCGGGTTAGTGACATCACCAACCCTAAAATTTACATAAACCCCGTCCCCTGAACACGATTTATAGATTATCATGACAGAATATGCTAATCAAAGACTTGAAGATAGTTAACTCCACATCAGCGACATATATTCATCAACTAACCATTCAGAAATGTTGTATTCTACATGTTTTCACTTCTTCTCGAGTCTCGAGTTTGAACATAAAAGGCAGAACAGTTTCTGACATTTTAGTGCTTGTCTGCGTGAGGTAATCAGAGCTGCTAACACACACACACACACACACACACACACACACACACACACACACACACAGGAGCTCTTGAAGCTCCGCCCCCTGTGCCGGGAGCAGCAGCTCATTTGCATTTAAAGGGACAAACACAAAACGACATGTTTTTGCTCACCCTCAAAAAGTGACAACTTTAACATGCTATATAAAAATATCTGTGGGGTATTTGGAGCTAAAACTTCACACACACACTCTGGGGACATCAGAGACTTATTTTACATCTTGTGAAAAGGCCATTATACCACATCTTTAAACTAGACTTCAATCCAGATCATCATCGTCTTCAATCGATCACACGTCACTCTTAACGGTTTGCATGATTACAGTATCTATCTATCTATCTATCTATCTATCTGCTGTTTTTACCCATCCTGACCTCTCACTCATAGAAATAAAGGTTCAATTGGGCTCTATGTAGAACTCTAGGGGCTCTTGACTTATTTTTAAAGAACGCTTTATGCTAAAAAAAAGGTTCTCAATATTGTTACACTATTCTCCTGTATCTGTATCCTGTTATTATTGTAAAAGTTCAATAAACAGATTTTTTAAAGAAAAAAAAGGTTCTATATCAGGAGAAATGTCTTAAATGATTGCATAATACTCTCATGTTTAATGGGTGAACATGAAAGGTTTAATTGGGTTTGGGTTTAATTGAATGAATGGAACATTAATTCATTCATAAATTAATAAATAATTCATAAATATTAGTAAATATAAATAATTACATACAAATTTAATTAAATAAATATAAAATAAATGTAAACATTATATAAAAATGTATTAAAGATGAATTAATAAAATAATTCTAAATAATAAATTTAAAAAAATAATTCAATAATTAATTCATAAATATTAGTGAATAAAAAAATAAATAAAAAAATTAACATAAAAAAAAACAAAAAAAAACAAACATTTGTTTTAACCAATAAAAAACAAATGAACAGCCGTGATTTGGACCTCCCTAGCAGCATGAACTGTCCTGGCACGCGGAGATGTGTGTTAATGTGTGTGTGGATGATGGGAAAGCGGATACAGGCAAAAATCAAGCAGAAACACAGGAGATTTGGTCCCGCTGTGTTCAGCCGAGCAACAATAAAGACATCTCGGGTCAGCTGATTCAGTGCGTGCGAGACTTCGGCTGGAATGATGAATGAATGAATGAACGAATGAATGAATGAATGTTCACCGATGACACACTTCAGTCGAGACGCCTCATTCGGTTACACATCAATCCCAAAACCAGCTCATCTCACTCTATTCAGACCAACACATTCAGAACATGCAATAGACATCTATGTGTTTAGAGATCTTTAACAGCCAACTTCATGAAAACTTCTAATTAAATAAACGATACCAAGTCATCATAAGAGACTGAGAGTCTCTGCCTAGTGTACTTATCAATGCCAGAAAGCTCTAAGAGTTATTGCAGCCAACATTTCGATGGGATATTTGATTGTAAGATCAGATCGATACAGAAATATGGAGTCAGAACCAGATGAAAGGCTTTACCAACATTTCAACATGGTTTTTATGGTTTTGAAACCTTAATGCATGATTTTACACCGTTTCTACTGCCTCATGCAATCATATCTGTCCGTCTGCTGTTTGCTCTAATATAAACAATACATAATAAAAGTTTTTTGAATGCATTTATTATGCACCTTATAATGCATTGCATGATCTAATGAACAACTGTAACCACAGTTATAATGCATTATAATACTCATCTATTCATCGCTACACCTTAAGAAAATATGATGCGTTAAAACACGCATTTCAGATGTAAGGAATCTGCAGATATAATAATGCATTTAACATGAAAAGATATAATGCATTGGAACATATGAATATCTTTATGACGCATTTCCCAGAAAGGCTTGAAGTAAAGTGAAAACCTCACTGCATTAAAGGGCAGATCTGAGACGTGAGGAACAGCGATGACCCTGTCAGAACAAAAGGACAGTCTTCATCTCACTGATGCATTCATCACACCGCCGATGAGACACCACTGAAAGATCACGCTTTCATGCAGAGAAAAACATATGCAATTTGGTGCAGATGCTAATATTCATATGGACTGATAGCTTGTAATCATTGAGATCTTTATAACAGTACAGCATAAAATGCATATAAATATCAGTATATCTGCCAGTAATATGTCTTAAGATGATATTTAAATGCTTAGCTTGATTATCAAAGCTAAAAACATATAATGCAATGATGAACAAATAAACCTTCCTCAAAAGCCTGATGATCATATCTCAATAAAATGATGTCTGGATAATCAAGTAAACCGAAGCTGCTTCAATGCATGTGAAATATTACTAATAATATCAAAGTTAATCTTACATTTATTTGACAAAAATCATATTTCACAGCAAAAAGAGGCTGATGTTTGTACAGTTATACTAGTAATAGATTGTTCAGCAACGTTTTGATCATTTAAAGGCCTTAGAAATATGATACAGTCGCTTTACAGGGTTAATATTTCATGCACATTTTATGAGAAGTTCTGAGCATATCAATCCTTCACCTAATTTTCTGTCTAATAGAGCCGTTTGTGATGAATACTTCAGTGTCTGTGGCCACAGCTTCAATTCTGTCACTGCAAAACATGTAGACGATCAATACGGGTTTATAATGGCCAGTGTCTTTGACCATCCATGAAGCCACAAAACACACTGTGCATTGCTTTTCATCATCGTGGAATCATGCACTTGCCTTTCATGACATAAACAACTCATTGCATGATTGTATTTTGGATAATTTAGCAATGCTTTCAGCTACTAATACTCTCAGATCCTGTAACATATGTTTAAATGAATTCAGCGCAGAGGAGCCACAAAACACACAAGCGTCTCTCTCTCCACACACACACACACACACACACACACACACGCAGCGTCAGCAGAGTCTGTCCTCTGACCTGTGAGAGACATCAGTTCACACTGCACCGCTCCTGTGGGACTGATGTGTGTGTTTGACCGCTTCAACACACACCAGCACAACAATAGACCAAGACAACAATGGCAGAGCATCTCAAAGAAACGTCTTACCATAGCAAAACATCCTGCTACTATAGCAACAGCCAATCGCAGTGGACCAATCACATCGTCAGGTAGTTTCCAGGCTATAAATTAGGAATAATTACATGCAACTAACCCTAAACCAAACCTAACCTTATAGTAAATACATGTAGTTAATTAACATTACTCAGTACTTAAATGTATGAATACAGTGTTACACTGACACCTTAAAATAAAGTGTAACCGACACATCTGCTTACTCTTTATTATGACTGCTTTCCACATTATACATTAATAGTTAAATCATAGCACATGACAATATAGATATTTACATTTATGCATTTAGAAGTAGGCCTGTCACAATTATTGATTAATCGTCTAATCATGGTAATTCAATCTAATCACAATTATGTAGGATAACAGCAATAATTGTGCAATTAATTTTTTTTTTTTTTTTTTTTTTTTTTGCAAAAGTATTTATATATTATATTATATACATTTTCACAGCCTGTTCCTCCTTCAATAGTGTTTTAGGGACGGGTACGTTTACACATCAACAATGGATTAAAAACATGCGTTTTTCCTTACGACGACAACGTAAACGGATCCATGAAAGAGATTAAAAACGCTGTATTCTGCTGTCAGGCCAGTAGATGGCGATGTCACTTTGTAAAAGAAACACTACACACCTATAGAATGAATATGTGATACGCGTACATGACGTCACAGTTCACACATTCGAGTTTTGTAGTTTACACGGAGACGACGACCATATCGTTTTCAAAAACTTGCACTTTGAATCCCGTTTTCAATAGTCCGCTGTCGTGTAAATGAACGACCAAAACGCATAAAAAGTTGAGAGCAGTGTCGCGTAAACGGCCCCTAAATCATCCCATGATAATTTACTCATTAATTTACCACTGATCACACTTCATCATAGGATGATTTCAACTATTTGAGGAACGTGTGCATTTGATTCATTAAAGGAAAAAACAATAATCCATGTTATTGTCATAATACAAACTTTAAACCCAATTTATATTTGTCTACAAAACTAATTTCAAGCATTTAAGCAAAAGCCTTTAGATTAAAATATCTGATAATGAAAAGGAATTCAGTGAAGTGCTCAAACTTTCGAGTGTGTAGAGAAGAACAGCAGCAACATTTCATTTCTGACACACACATAACCAATAACTGCAGTTCAGTTCATATTTCTGATTTACATTATAACACAGCTCATGTCTTTCAGCAGATACAGCACAAACACTGAGGACCATCTCTGATCTCAGATGTGAGAGAGAGCAGAGAAACTCTTGTGGCGTCATTAAACTCGCTGACAGAACCGGTGTACACTCATACAGGAATCTCGCGCAATATTTCTTACATTACGCAGAGATATGAAAGGCAAAAGAAGTTTGCTGTGCTATTTGGACTATATGCAGAATTTTCAAACTAGGATCCGCAAGGAAATGACAGGTAACACTGTAAATAAAAATAAATAAAAATAAATAAAAATAATAAATAAATAAATAAATAAATAAATAAATAAATAAATAAATAAAATTAGTAAAAAATTAGATACAATTATTAAAATAAATATTCATAAATACATTTATTAAAAATAAACATTCAATTTATAAATGTATAAATATATATTTTAAATTAGGAGTATCATTTTTTATTAAAATAAATAAATTAGGCCTATTGACTAAAAATATTATTTAAAAAACATAACAAATAACTTTATATTATATTGTGAGAAAATGTTTTATTAAAATATTGACTAAAATAAATATTAATTGATGCATTTATTAAAAATAAATAATTTGATTAAAATGAAACAAATAAATGAATAATACATTTAACAGTACATTACTGTAGTGAGTAGAAAATAATAATAAAACTTAATATAAACTAATTTTAGATCCATGATATTAATGTATAAAATCAGTGTATAAATTTGGTGTTTATAAAAGATAGCTTTCTTTTCAATTTTAGGATGGGGGTCCCTGACACCCCATATTTAGGGGTCCATTGCATCTAAAAATATTGAAAACACCTGCATGTAAGTATAGTAACAGCTACATATTATACTTGCACTGTATCTAAATTCCCCATGTATTTTCATTAGGTGCTCCAATAACCTTGTTTTCATTTAGAAAATCATTTTATACAGTGTAGTTACTCAGTCCAAGAAGCTTCTGGCAAACAACCACTCGTCCTGTAACAGCTCGTGCAATTCACTCAATCAATCAAAACTTTATTACAGACTCAGGGTCTGACCCACACCTGACTAAACATATAAAACAATAACAATAACAAAAAATAAAAAATAAATACATCAATGCGTTACAAAAATACAAAAGTAGTGTTTCCACAATTTCTCATCTCATCGCCATACATCTACATCACAGCACGAACCAATCAGAACCGCGCAAACCTTGACGGGAGCTGCGCGTGGCAAAAGATTGAGAACACCTGCATGTATCTATAGCAACATGCAGATACACATATTATACTTGCACTGTATCTACATCACCATGTATTTTCTTAAGGTGCTCCAATAACCTTGGTTTTATTTAGAAAATCATATTTTACAGTGTAGTTACTCAATCCAAGTAACCAATACTGAAGCTTCTGGAAAACAAACACTTGACCAGTAACAGCTCGTGCGCGTCAATCAATCAATCAATCAAATCAAAACTTTATTACAGACTCAGGGTCCAATTTTTAAAACACACCCAACATATAAAACAACAACAACAACAACAACATCAAATGCGTTACAAAAATACAAAAGTACCAGTGTTTCCGCATCTCATTCCCCATCTCATCAACATCACAACACGAATCAATCAGAACCGCGCAAACCTTGACAGGGGAGCTGCGCGTGGCACTGTATCTACATTCCCCATGTATTTTCTTAAGGTACTCCTTAACCTTGGTTTCATTTAGAAAATATATATTCACAGTGTAGTTACTCAATCCAAATACTGAAGCTTCTGGCAAACACACTCGACCTGCAACAGCACGTGCGCGTCACCCATCATCAACAGCACAGCACGAATCAATCAGAACCGCACAAACCTTGACCGGGGAGTTGCGTGTGGAGACGGGCAGGTCCCGCACAGTTGTGCCCGGGGGAGACGCCGATACTCCGGCCGCGCATCCCGCGAGCCCCGTCCTCCCCCCCCCGTTCCTCGGGCGCTGTTTAATCCCGTCCAGTAAGCGGACCAGCAGAATATTGGCCGGTAGATCGTCGACCGCGGAGTCCACTAGGATGCGGCACTCCGGGCAGCGCAGCTCGTGTCTGGAGCTCACGATGTTCTCGAGGCATCGGCGGCAGAAGGTGTGCTGACAGGGCAGGACTTTAGCGCTCGTGTCCAGGCGCTCCAGACACACCGAACACTCCAGCAGATCCAGCAGTGACGACTCGTCCATGTTTGCATGCAGTGCATGTGGTTATATTAGTGCACGGAGAACGGGTTAAGACATACCGACGGAGCGCTGGGAAGCGCGAGCGAGCGCGTCTGCTGCTGCTCCGTCTCTTTCTTCCTCTCTCTCTCTTCCCTCTCTCTCTCTCTCTCTCGCTTTCTCTCTCTCACACACACACACACAGCTGTGAGGAATAGTGAGGTCATGGACGCACGCGCTATCAAGCGCGAGGTTCAAACTCGCGTCATCATTAGTGCTGTTTGCCTGCAATACTGTCGAATGAACTTGATTTGCGCTCCAGATTCCTCAAATCACACTGCGGTTTTACTGAGTGATCAGACGCAGCATTTCACCTGCTCGACCAGAAAACATCTGAAAAATTAAATCAGGGACACAGAGCCATATCTGGGCACTTAGCAACGCCATAGCAACGTTGCTACGCATTGCAACAACCTAAGTATGCAATAACAATCGGCATTTCTTTTTTGTGAAATTACTTAAATTATTTAAAAGGATTGTTTAGTCAAAACTGGAAATTCTGTCATTAATTACTCATCTCATGTCGTCGTTACATCGTTATATCAACTCAAACATCACTAATGGTTTACAGAAGCTCAAGCATGTTCGCTTTACATGCGAGAAACAGTAAGGTTCATTCTCTGTTTCGCAGCACAGTTTGAGCTTCAGCAAGAACCAATGAGGTTTATTCTTGTGTTATGCAGAACGTTTGAGCTTCTGTAAGAACCAGTGAGGTTTATTCCTGTGTTACGCATCACGTTTGAGCTTCTGTAAAAGCCAATGAGGATCATTCTCTGTTTCGCAGCACAGTTTGAGCTTCAGCAAGAACCAATGAGGTTCATTCTTGTGTTATGCAGAACGTTTGAGCTTCTGTAAGAACCAGTGAGGTTTATTCCTGTGTTACGCATCACGTTTGAGCTTCTGTAAAAGCCAATGAGGATCATTCTCATGTTATGCAGAACGTTTGAGCTTCAGCAAGAACAAAAGATGTTCATTCTCGTGTAACGCAGCACGTTTGAGCTTCAGCAAGAACCAATGAGGTTAATTTGCGTGTTACGCAGAACGTTTGGGCTTCTGTAAGAACTAGGGCTTGCATAGACTAGTCGAGTAGTCGATAGATCGACTACTTCAACCACTAGTCGACGCTGTCGGAAACAATCGACTACTCGAGCGTCCATTAACCATAAATGAATTAAAAATGGCGAACGTCACCAACAGACGCCACACGTCAGATGTGTGGAAGTATTTCATCAAGGATGACAAAAATATTGTAATTGGCCAACTCTGCAAGAGGCCGTTCACATATTGCGTTTAAAAACGTGTGGAAAGCGCGGCCGCTGTCTCCTACAAGCGCTCGCGCTCCCATGGCGTCTGTCAGTGCTATGCAACCGTGAACTGCGCTCTCCATGATGACGATGAAGAAGTATCAGCAAAGGATTAATTGATTTCTAGCCCTTGCATTAGCTTTACTACTAGATATATTTCTGGAGATGAGAAGGAAAAACCCGCCTGGAAAAACTAGCGCACCACGTTGTTTCCATATGAGCGCGCTCGCCGCGCTCCTACATTTGAAATAACGACCTTGAGCGCGAAAAAGACGCGATATGTGAACGGCCCCTAGAAGCAGACGTCTGAAATGAAAGGCAAGAACGGCTATTTATTTGGCTTTAGACTGTTACATGAAAATTTAAAAATGAAATGTCATAATTATAATGTTTTGAGAGTTTACTTATGTAATTGTTGCATTAGGCTATGAATTAATAAATGTTTATTGATAAGATCTAGCTATTTCATGTCTTTTCATTTAAAGTAGCATGAACCACGAGTAGTCGAGTAACTCGAGTATTGTTTTGATAAGGAATCGACTAGCAGAAATCAGTAGTCGTGCAACCCAAGAACCAATGAGGTTAATTTGCGTGTTACGCAGAACGTTTGAGGTTCTGCAAGAACCAATGAGGTTAATTTGCGTGTTACGCAGAACGTTTGGGCTTTTGTAAGAGCCAATGAGGCTAATTTGCGTATTACGCAGAACGTTTGGGCTTCTGTAAGAACCAATGAGGTTAATTTGTGTGTTACGCAGAACGTTTGGGCTTCTGTAAGAACCAATGAGGTTCATTCTCATGTTACGCAGAACGTTTGGGCTTCTGTAAGAACCAATGAGGTTAATTTGCGTGTTACGCAGAACGTTTGGGCTTCTGTAAGAACCAGTGAGGTTAATTCTCGTGTTACGCAGAACGTTTGAGCTTCAGCAAGAACCAATGAGGTTAATTTGCGTGTTACGCAGAACGTTTGGGCTTCTGTAAGAACCAATGAGGTTCATTCTCATGTTACGCAGAACGTTTGAGCTTCTGTAAGAACCAATGAGGTTAAATTGCGTGTTACGCAGAACGTTTGAGCTTCAGTAAGAACCAATGAGGTTAAATTGCGTGTTACGCAGAACGTTTGAGCTTCTGTAAGAACCAATGAGGTTCATTTGCGTGTTACGCAGAACGTTTGAGCTTCTGTAAGAACCAATGAGGTTAATTTGTGTGTTACGCAGAACGTTTGGGCTTCTGTAAGAACCAATGAGGTTAATTTGCGTGTTACGCAGAACGTTTGGGCTTCTGTAAGAACCAATGAGGTTAATTTGCGTGTTACGCAGAACGTTTGGGCTTCTGTAAGAACCAATGAGGTTCATTCTCATGTTACGCAGAACGTTTGGGCTTCTGTAAGAACCAATGAGGTTAATTTGCGTGTTACGCAGAACGTTTGAGCTTCTGTAAGAACCAATGAGGTTAATTTGCGTGTTACGCAGAACGTTTGGGCTTCTGTAAGAACCAATGAGGTTAAATTTGTGTGTTACGCAGAACGTTTGGGCTTCTGTAAGAACCAATGAGGTTCATTCTCATGTTACGCAGAACGTTTGAGCTTCTGTAAGAACCAATGAGGTTAATTTGCGTGTTACGCAGAACGTTTGGGCTTCTGTAAGAACCAATGAGGTTCATTCTCATGTTACGCAGAACGTTTGAGCTTCAGCAAGAACCAATGAGGTTAATTTGCGTGTTACGCAGAACGTTTGGGCTTCTGTAAGAACCAATGAGGTTCATTCTCATGTTACGCAGAACGTTTGAGCTTCTGTAAGAACCAATGAGGTTAAATTGCGTGTTACGCAGAACGTTTGAGCTTCAGTAAGAACCAATGAGGTTAAATTGCGTGTTACGCAGAACGTTTGAGCTTCTGTAAGAACCAATGAGGTTCATTTGCGTGTTACGCAGAACGTTTGAGCTTCTGTAAGAACCAATGAGGTTAATTTGTGTGTTACGCAGAACGTTTGGGCTTCTGTAAGAACCAGTGAGGTTAATTTGCGTTACACAGAACGTTTGGGCTGCTGTAAGAACCAATGAGGTTAATTTGCGTGTTACGCAGAACGTTTGGGCTTCTGTAAGAACCAATGAGGTTCATTCTCATGTTACGCAGAACGTTTGGGCTTCTGTAAGAACCAATGAGGTTAAATTGCGTGTTACGCAGAACGTTTGGGCTTCTGTAAGAACCAATGAGGTTAATTTGCGTGTTACGCAGAACGTTTGAGGTTCTGCAAGAACCAATGAGGTTAATTTGCGTGTTACGCAGAACGTTTGGGCTTTTGTAAGAGCCAATGAGGCTAATTTGCGTATTACGCAGAACGTTTGGGCTTCTGTAAGAACCAATGAGGTTAATTTGTGTGTTACGCAGAACGTTTGGGCTTCTGTAAGAACCAATGAGGTTAATTTGCGTGTTACGCAGAACGTTTGGGCTTCTGTAAGAACCAATGAGGTTAATTTGCGTGTTACGCAGAACGTTTGGGCTTCTGTAAGAACCAGTGAGGTTAATTCTCGTGTTACGCAGAACGTTTGAGCTTCAGCAAGAACCAATGAGGTTAATTTGCGTGTTACGCAGAACGTTTGGGCTTCTGTAAGAACCAATGAGGTTCATTCTCATGTTACGCAGAACGTTTGAGCTTCTGTAAGAACCAATGAGGTTAAATTGCGTGTTACGCAGAACGTTTGAGCTTCAGTAAGAACCAATGAGGTTAAATTGCGTGTTACGCAGAACGTTTGAGCTTCTGTAAGAACCAATGAGGTTCATTTGCGTGTTACGCAGAACGTTTGAGCTTCTGTAAGAACCAATGAGGTTAATTTGTGTGTTACGCAGAACGTTTGGGCTTCTGTAAGAACCAATGAGGTTAATTTGCGTGTTACGCAGAACGTTTGGGCTTCTGTAAGAACCAATGAGGTTAATTTGCGTGTTACGCAGAACGTTTGGGCTTCTGTAAGAACCAATGAGGTTCATTCTCATGTTACGCAGAACGTTTGGGCTTCTGTAAGAACCAATGAGGTTAATTTGCGTGTTACGCAGAACGTTTGAGCTTCTGTAAGAACCAATGAGGTTAATTTGCGTGTTACGCAGAACGTTTGGGCTTCTGTAAGAACCAATGAGGTTAAATTTGTGTGTTACGCAGAACGTTTGGGCTTCTGTAAGAACCAATGAGGTTCATTCTCATGTTACGCAGAACGTTTGAGCTTCTGTAAGAACCAATGAGGTTAATTTGCGTGTTACGCAGAACGTTTGGGCTTCTGTAAGAACCAATGAGGTTCATTCTCATGTTACGCAGAACGTTTGAGCTTCTGTAAGAACCAATGAGGTTAATTTGCGTGTTACGCAGAACGTTTGGGCTTCTGTAAGAACCAATGAGGTTCATTCTCATGTTACGCAGAACGTTTGAGCTTCTGTAAGAACCAATGAGGTTAAATTGCGTGTTACGCAGAACGTTTGAGCTTCAGTAAGAACCAATGAGGTTAAATTGCGTGTTACGCAGAACGTTTGAGCTTCTGTAAGAACCAATGAGGTTCATTTGCGTGTTACGCAGAACGTTTGAGCTTCTGTAAGAACCAATGAGGTTAATTTGTGTGTTACGCAGAACGTTTGGGCTTCTGTAAGAACCAGTGAGGTTAATTTGCGTTACACAGAACGTTTGGGCTGCTGTAAGAACCAATGAGGTTAATTTGCGTGTTACGCAGAACGTTTGGGCTTCTGTAAGAACCAATGAGGTTCATTCTCATGTTACGCAGAACGTTTGGGCTTCTGTAAGAACCAATGAGGTTAAATTGCGTGTTACGCAGAACGTTTGAGCTTCAGTAAGAACCAATGAGGTTAAATTGCGTGTTACGCAGAACGTTTGGGCTTCTGTAAGAACCAATGAGGTTCATTCTCATGTTACGCAGAACGTTTGAGCTTCTGTAAGAACCAATGAGGTTAATTTGCATATTATGCAGAACGTTTGGGCTTCTGTAAGAACCAATGAGGATCATTCTCGTGCGTCAAGCAGGTTTGGTTGAGCCTTGGTTTGCTGATCAATGTTAAAATGTGAATAAAAGCTTAAATTCAGTCTGTTAATCATATAAACCGATCAAGTCTCTTCAGAAAATTTGGACAATTCATATTGATTCGTTTTATGATCTCTTTATTAACTTTTTGAAGCGTCAAAGTGGTAGTTGCGTTACTGTTAATGGAGGGACAGAAATCTCAGATTTCATCTAAAAGATCTTCATTTGTGTTTCAAATATGAACGAAAGTTTTAGGGGTTTGGAACAACATGAGTGTGAGTAATTACTGACAGAATAATAATTAAGTAAACTAACCCTTTAATGTTAAATGAGTAATGTAGTTATGATGGGCTGGAAAATTTGTGCACTGTATTATTGTTTTAAAACATGTTTAATTGGATTTGAGTTGGAACAAAATCTATGAAATTGTATTATAGCCTTATTAATATTTCTAAAAATGTCTTGAGATCTTGAAAGGATCACAATGGCAGCTTTTATTGTAAAATAATAAATCTGGATTTGTTTTAATTTGTCTGACATGATTAGTGTTTATAAGCTGAAGCACCAGTATTTGACTAAGATTAACTAAATATTACGCTTGCATTTGACTGAATATAGCACATTTATTATTTTAAGTTCTGCTTCACTCCAATTGAAGAATGACTCTTTTAATGCACAGTGAAGTTCAGAAACAACAACAGGTGTGTCCATATGTGAACAGCTTTATATTAAACTAAAACAACATGCCACAGACCAGTTTCACAGGTTAGCAGTAAAGCATGACGGATTTTACAACCATGTTTTATTTAGATAAGAAGCTAAAATCACCCTGTTGTAAACCTGAAGAGCATAGGTGCTGGTATATATTATTTTGCAATCAATAAATGTATCGCTATTTGTTTCTTTCCCGTTACTGTAGCGCCACCTGCTGGTTATAGTTCATAACTCAGTTTAAATCACTGTTTATAAACCTGAGAACGTTTGATAGATGTGAGTAACCGCATATCAGATCACAGTGTGAGAATCAACAGTTATTTAATGGCTTGTTTATGATTTTAAATGGCAAACTGGCGCCATCTGTTGAACTTTTCCAGAAATTACACTAGGATTACAGTAAGAATAAAATAACAGGAGTAAAGAAAAAATAAGTTTTAAAGAAAAGAAAAAACACTTTATGTTAAAAAATAAAGGAACCACAATTGCTTTGTATAGTAGAAAATGGTTCTTTAGATGTTTAAAATGTTCTTCACATTAAGAATAAAAAATGTTTTGTTCACTGAAAAGTTCCAGAAATAATCCTTCAATTGCATTAGTGAAACCCCCCCCGCCCCTCCCCCCTTTTGAAACCTTTATTTTCAAGGGTGTATTCACGTTTAAAATTCATTTATCATCTTGTAAGTTGCCTGAGAATGTTCTCTTTGTGTGTGAACAGATCTGAGAGTAAATACAGCACACCCATACAGTCAGAGGAGGTGTTGTGCGTGTCCCGTCCTGCCCGTTTCACACACACTGTGTGTTTGCTGCCAGCCAGTCACTCGGGGAAATGTTGCACACATTAGGCCTGTGAACAGAAGATGATGTCACTTCCTCTCTCATTCTGACCACCCATGAAGAACAGAAAGCTACTGAAGGTTTGAGCATCAAAGAAAGCCTCCTGTATCTCCATCCAGACTCTCAGTCTGATCCTCAGCACACAGTCTGAAGCGTTTACTGCTCGCATTCACAATCACTCACGTTCGCTTGAGGTTTGGGTCGCGTTCGGCTTGCTTGCTTGGCTGGAGTTTTAAAGACAGTAACATGATCAGTTTGACTGCCACTATCAAACAAATATTAACAC
>NC_138731.1:44226260-44261260 GCF_965113295.1 Leuciscus leuciscus | reverse complement strand
AAGAAAAGAAATTGTTCTTAAAACGTTTTATTTAAAAAAACATTTTGATCAGAAAACACTCAGAAATAATGTTTTTATAACTTAATGGGAATGTAAGCAAAGCGTTCTTAGAACATATTTTTGTTGGCAGATTCATGTCAGATAATGTGTTTTATTGCTCTACTATATTGTTTTTTTTATTATAATTGGATTAATTGTCCCTCTCCCTCTTGGTTTTCTTAATAAAACCGTACAATTTATATTCGTAATAATTACTTTGGAGCTCAAATGCGCTTGTAATATATTCTGAGAGCCTAAACTTATCATCCGCACACTGAATCATTTGTAGAACCTGTATTTCCATAAACCTCCATAGATCAAGTCTAGAAATCATAAAAAAAAAGGTAATACGTGTTTATCATATCTCTGTTCAATTTTCAATGTGTGATAATTATTACCACAATATTTTGCAACATAATATAATAATGATGAGCAAAAAGACCATCTTTCTTTTGAAACAAATTCGTATTGGTTGAAAGTCATCAGGTCATTTTTGTATTTATTTCTTAAAGTCGTTTTCATCATTATGTATCATTTATGTATCCTAAATGCAGACAATTAAATAATATTTTAATAATTTTGCATAAATTTGACCATTATTTCACTGGGACATGGGTAAAAAAAAATTTTTTTTAATTAAAACAATCCCTGGGGAATAAAAGTGCCTTAAGTTGAAGAAACATTAAATGCAGAAGGTCAAAGGTCAGGTCACAGAACACATCAATCTATCTGAATCATTATGGAAAACAAATGTTTAGTCGAGGTTTATGATTCTCTCATTGATATATGAATTGATATGCAGTATCTGTAACGATCACGCTCAATATCTAAATAGTACTTTTAATATTCAGTTGATTGGCTGTAAACAGAGACGAGTGTGTAGTTACAGCATCTCACCAGCAGGGCTTTAAACCACATCCGGTTAAAGTTGACATGAAACAGAAGTTGAGCTCGTCTTCTCTTCTCTATAGTGACGTTTATCTGAGAACAAGAACAAATGTGGACAGAACTGACTGTGTCTGTGAGGAATTGATTGGCTGGTTGTGGTTTGCTATTGGTGGATCTCATGAGAGTGATTTTTATGATTTTAACCAAGATTTTACCTGGACAGATGGCTTATGGGTTTAGACAGAACACACACACACACACACACACACACACACACACACACACACACACACACACACACACACACACACTCAGTCACTCACTCTCCCACAAACACACATACACACACACACACACACACACACACACACACACACACACACACACACACACACACACACACACACACACACACACTCAGTCACTCTCCCACAAACACACACACACACACACACACACACACACACACACACACACGTGCCTGAGGGAGGATATATACGTTTATGCATAAGCAAACTTTGAGCAAGCTCAAGCATCAGTGCAGAGAAACGAATGATTGATGAGTGTGTGTGTGTGTGTGTGTGTGTGTGTGTGTGTGTGTGTGTGTGTGTGTGTGTGTGTGTGTGTGTGTGTGTGTGTGTGTGTGTGTGTGTGTGTGTGTGTGTGTGTCACGTCGTCTGAGCGATGTGAGGAATCAAAGGCTGCGGTCGCATGAAAAGACAACACAGACCTTCAGCTGCTGCTCTCCTGTCTTTGCTCTGCTTTCATAGAAAAGCTGTAATTAAAATCATCAAAAGCTGGAGAGTGTTTGTGTTTCCCAGTAAAGCCAGGATTCAGACAGTCACAGAACCAGAGCAGAAAAACACAGGCTTTGTGTTCCTGTCGAGCTCAGTCGAGCAGAACCTGTGCAGAACCTGCGGATCCAGGGCTTTCAGGACGCCTCAACACTGCCATCGATTATCAACCTTTCTGGATTTACTCTCAAATTACAGATCGTAATTTTTTTATCAGTCTTTTTTTTAAATACAGTGCAAGCATATAATAGAGATTAGGGACTGTGGCACCTTCCTTTGATCAAAAACTCCATTACCCATAATGCACTCTGCTGATCCGACTGTCTGTGGATGGGAATACGTTTAGTAGATTTAACAAAAACGCATCTTTTTGCTTCATCCAGCAGACGTTTCCTGACAGACAACCGTGAGGCGCCGGTTACATGAAGAGAGAGTGTAAACATTCACACACACCGGCTAAATCTGCAAATATTATCTGACAAAATACATATAACTCACAGTCTAAATAGCAGACCAGGTTTACATGTCACTGCAAGTTGTATTCACTGTATAATCGAGATGTTTTGAAATACCATTTTCATAACTTAATGGGAACGTTAGTTAGTTCGGTAACACTTTACAATCAGGTTTCATAAGTTAACATTAGTAAACTACATAAGTTAAAACAAACTCATAATGATCTGCACGTATACAGAATTTATTAATCTTTGTTAATGTTAATTTCAAAATATACAAATAACGTATTAGTAAATGTTGAAATTAACATTAACAAAGATTAATAAATGCTGTATACGTGCAGTTCATTATTAGTTCATGTTAACTAATGTTGTTAACTAATGTAAACTAATGAACCTTATTGTAAAGTGTCACCGTTAGATCTTTAGTATATATTTGACTCAGTTAAACGGGATGAGTCTACAGTAGCCATTCTCCTCGTTTTGTTTGGATTCGTCTCCTATAGCTTAACTGCGAGTGCTTGACATCTGAAATAGAAGATTATAGCTTTTCCCAGCTTTCATGTTTGGGATGAAACCCGAGCATCAGCTCGTCCTCGTCTGCGTGCAGGATCACATACTCTCGTCTATACGCTCTATAGGAGCCGCTAACTTTGAAATCAACTTTTCACCCTGGATGCCGTGACCCGCAGGCACGGATCTGAAGGAGTGACGCTGGATCAAACGCTTCCGACTCCAGCATAGCAGATCACTGACCTGAGACGAGCCTTGATGTCTGAAGCTTCTGCCGCTCGCTGCTCCTAGACTGAAGTCTAAACGCTGTCCGGTTTCTAGGGTGTTGCTAAACATGTACCAGAAAGACAAAGATAGATTCATGGCAGGTTAATGCAGGTTAGGTGTGTGTGTGTGTGTGTGTGTGTGTGTGTGTGTGTGTGTGTGTGTGTGTGTGTGTGTGTGTGTGTGTGTGTGTGTGTGTGTGTGTGTGTGTGTGTGTGTGTGTGTGTGTGTGTGTGTGTGTTGGAAACGTTTGGTGACGTCGACGTCCGGGTTAGCGGTAGCATTAGCCGTCGGGCAAGTGTTATTTAAATAAACTCCTGATGTACTTACAAACTTTCCAATGCCTCGTTTTATGAGTACAGAACCTATTTGTACTACTGTAGAAGTTTGGTGCCATTCTGGGCATTATTAGTGCAGTAATTTACCAGATACAGCCTTGGATCCATTAGCGCCTGCACTAAACCATCCGGCTGATATCTCTAAATAAGCTCTAACTTTAATAATGTTCAACCAAGGGAATAAAGGCTTCTGGGGGGTGTTTGGCTCGAGGTCATGGTGCAAAGGACCCTAGGTTGGTGTTACTCCGAACCGTCCCTTTAAGTGAGTTGCTAGTGGAGTAAGAATAATAATCCTGTTTTCCCTATTTTTCCAGACGCCACTGGCAGATATTTTGTCTTGTTTTAAGCTTAAACTCACTTAAATTTGATGCATTTTTCCCTTATAACGAGATATATAAGTAATATCTCAAATGTAAATGTATCTTGATTTAAGAATGTTAGATATTTGTAATGGAAAACAAGAAGTGGATAATGTTTTACAGAGTTAAACACAATGTCTGAATGTCTTCACAGTGAACAGAACTGGTGTAGAGAGCGAAGGCTATGATGTTTGTCCTCAGAGTTAAGGTCGACTTTACTAGAACCACAACAACGCCAACAATTCTGAACTAAGACTGATGCCAGGAAGACTAGAATCCTGCTTTATTGCACTTTGATCATTTAACTCCCATTGGAAATGGAAGAACTGGGAACGAGGCCAAATGAAGTCCGTTTCCCATTTCCTCACTGATTAGTGCCGTTTGAGAAGCAATTTCCTAATCTGACAACAGATATCAGTGCAGACGAATTACAAGCCGCTTGTGTTCAGTGTCACAGAGCCTGATGTGTGTTGTCTGAACGAGACGCCGGCGGAACCAGTCAGAACCAGTCTGCAGATTTGAGTTGACTGATTTCAGAAATCGCATAGTAAACTCAAAGCCATTGGGATCTTTAATGATTTTAGGACACATCTGCTCTATACTATACGGCCTAAATGGTTTTTAAAACTAAAATTTGGTGTGTCCCAAATCGTAGCATGTCGAAATGAGTATGCCAAAGGGTACACGGATGTGCAGATCCGAATTTTTCACATTTTTTAAATGTTACTACTAGTTTCGGAATGTTCAGAGAACATTCAAAAGTATCATTCCCATAATGTTACATTTGAAAAATGGAATGTCCAACGTCTCAATATTTTTTTTTTAAACATTTAAATAAAACTGGACATTTTGAATGTTCTCGGAACATTCCGGGAAAAAAACGGTTTTATAACGTAATAAGAACATTAGCGAAACGTTCTTAGAACAAACATAGAGTATGAGTGAGGCGTTCTGGACGGGCCATAGAAGAACCATTTTTTGTTTCCCAGAGAACCTTTCAATGAGCAGTTCTTAAAATAATTTAAAAAAAAATCTAAGTGTGAAGAACATTTTAACTATCTGAAGAACCTTTTTCCACTTTAAAGAACCTTTAGTGGTTCCATGGATGTTAAAGGTTCTTCATGTAACCACTGATGACAATAAATAACCTTTATTGTGTAGAAGAAATTTTTTTGGTTTCACTGGTTTCACTGAAAAGTTCTTAAAATAACCTTGTTTTCTTAGTGTGAAGAACATTTTTATAATCCAAAGAAGCTTTTGTGCAATGGAACGGTTCTATGGATGTTAAAGGTTCTTCATGGATCGATCCCAATAAAGAAACATTCTTTTTTAAGGGCATTTCTTAAAAGTATATTTGGTAACACTCTATTTTAGTGTCCTTGTTACATATAGGTTACATGTACTTACCATAGTACTATGAGTAAATTATGCATAATTACATGTAACTAACCTTCAACCAAACCATAATCCTACCCTAACCCTATAGTAAGTACATGTAGTTAATTATTATTACTCAGTACTTAAATATATAATTACACTGTAACACTGACACCTTAAAATAATGTAACTGAACATTTTAATCATTTAAAGAACCTTTTTCAACTATAAAGAACTTTAGTGGTTCCGTGGATGTTAAGAGGTTCTTCATGAATCCATCAATAACAATAATGAACCTTTATTTTCTCGAGTGTATATGGCTAGTATTGCCCTCAACCTATTGTGCTTCGGATGAGGGTTTGATTAGAACTACAAACACGAATAAAAAGCGTTAAAAAACTACAAACATGGCGGAAGTGTGAGATTGATGGGTAAGTAGAGAGGTTTAGATAAAAGGGTTTGAGTGGTTAATAATCAGAATCTTACCTGATGAAAATTATATTTAATCTGCAACAACTTTGTAAACTTATAAAGATACATTTGTTCATTAACTTTTAAATGCAAACACATGCGGAGAGTTTTCAGCATTGCAGATTAGCGTACTTCATTTCTACAATTGGGCGTAAAGTGTGAGTTTGTTGTGTTCTGAATGACTTGTCTGCTAGTGTTTTAAAATCTGTTTAGATGTGTAAAGTCGTGTAGTGTATTCCAGCCTTTAGTCAGGATGAGAGACGAGAAGGTTAAATCTGTGAGCACTAACCCTCTTGATTTGTGTTGATCTGAAGATGTGTGTGAAGCGTTGGATGGAGAGAGCGGCACAACACACAGATCAACCGAGAGGATTCCTTCCGCCGCTTCCGTTTCGATATAAACATCAGGAACGATAATCCTGTGAGCTTTGCTTCTGAGAGATGGGGCTTTCCCGCAAACTCCCATGAGAGTCGCTGTTGACATTAAAGCTCTTTGTGTGTGTCTGTTCTTCCTCACAGACCTCACAGAAACCATCATTCATCTTCAGTTATTAAACACAAGTGCAGTCAGTTTAACCCAGAGAACCATGGAGTTAACAGGGAACGTCCTCGCAAAACGTTCCCTCAAGTAATGCGTTCTTCCAGTAATGTTAATGTTCGTTCATTTTTCAAATGTTTCAAATGTTTTTAATGTTTCATTTCCAGGATCTTTGCAAAATGATCAAGCTTAACTTTTGGATCTGGATGGAATGTAAGAAAAATTATTTTACAACGGTTACATTTGTTGGCTGAACTGGTTTTCGCAAAACATTAAACATTTATACATCAATCATTCATGGAACTTTTTGTTTTAGTTGGACGTTCATCTAACATTCTTTAAATGTTACTTGTTTCGGAATGTTCAAAAGTAACGTTCCCATAATGTTACTTTTGAAAAATGGAATGTTCCCTTAATGTTTGAATAACCAAGAAAACATTTAAACGTTCCGAGAACATTCAGAAAGAATATTGTTATAAATGTTCCTTCAAAAATGTTTATAGAATGTTTGTTCATATTTTTTATGTTTCAGAACATTCAGAAAACATTCAAAAGTAACATTCGCATGATGTTTGCAAAATGATCCAATGGAATGTTCGCTTAACATTTGCATAACCAAAAAAACGCTCTGGATGTTTAGATCGATCAGAGAACTTTCAGAAATACCGTTAATGGGAATGTAAACAAAATTATTTTACAACATACATTTGTTAGCTGAACTGGTCTTTGAAGGTTTTCGCAAAACATTAAACATTTATTCATCATTCATGGAACTTTTTGTTGTAGTTGGACGTTCATCTAACATTTTTTAAATGTTACTACTTGTTTCGGAATGTTCAAAAGTAACATTCCGATAATGTTACTTTTGAAAAATGGAATGTTCCAAAGTAACGGTCCGATAATGTTACTTTTGAAAAATGGAATGTTCCAAAGTAAGGGTCCCATAATGTTACTTTTGAAAAATGGAATGTTCCAAAGTAACGGTCCCATAATGTTACTTTTGAAAAATGGAATGTTCCAAAGTAACGGTCCGATAATGTTACTTTTGAAAAATGGAATGTTCCAAAGTAAGGGTCCCATAATGTTACTTTTGAAAAATGGAATGTTCCAAAGTAAAGGTCCCATAATGTTACTTTTGAAAAATGGAATGTTCCCTTAATGTTTGAATAACCAAGAAAACATTATTTAAACGTTCCAGGAACATTCAGAAATAACGGTTTCATAACTTAATAAGAACATTAGCAAAACGTTCTTAGAACATTAGAGGTTGTTAAACGAGGGAGTCGTTTTGGACGGGCCGTTCGGCATAATAATATCCTCGTCTTCACCCTTCCCCTAGGAACAGATATTTCAGGGCTGTTAATGATAAGGATAATGATACTCTGTGTATTTATCTTAGATTATGTGGTCGTTATAAGATTAATAACCCGGGGCGGCGAGTCTGCGGTCGACTTTCAAACAGAGGCAAGTCCGGGCAGCGTCCGTGAGCGCGCTTGTGTTCGGAGCGAGTGCATTCCAGCCCGGCGTGTGGAGAGAAAAGCACTGGATCTGGATTCTGATGAAAGTGTCTTGGGCGTGTGTGTGTTTGTGTGTGTGTTCGTTCTGTCAGATAATGAGCCGGGGCTTCAGGGGCACAGTCGTTTGGCACTCGCTTCGTTTCCTGTAAAAATAACGTGGTCGTCTTCTCTCCGTCTCCTGTAAGTCCTGTGATGAAGCGCAGAGCCGAGGGGTTTGTCGGAGGGAAGTTTAGGTTGTTTTGAGCTCATCGGAGGAAGTGCCTCGTGTGGTTACGGCAAATATTCCACAGTCAGGATCGTTTTTAAGACAGTCGTCCATTTGCAGATCGATTCCCCCTGAATAAACACAGGGGCTCTAGTGCTCTAGCAACCTGATAAAAACTGTTTATTCTGCTTCAAAATAGTCCTCATTTTCAGTGAGAATTAAAGAAGAGTGTAATTTAAGAGTGTTATAACCCAGTCTTCTCTGATTGGTCGGCTGGCCCAGTCTTTTGTGATTGGTCTACTCTGATTGGCCAGATGGCTCAGTCTGTTGTTATTGGTCTACTCTGCTCTGATTGGCCAGATGGCTCAGTCTGTTGTGATTAGTCTAGTCTGCTCTGATTGGTCAGATGACCCAGTTTGTTGTTATTGGTCTTCTCTGCTCTGATTGGCCAGATGGCTCAGTCTGTTGTGATTGGTCTGCTCTGATTGGTCAGATGGCCCAGTCTGTTGTGATTGTTCGGCTGGCCCAGTCTGTTGTGATTGGTCTACTCTGCTCTGATTGGTCAGATGGCCCAGTCTGTTGTGATTGGTCTACTCTGCTCTGATTGGTCATATGACCCTGTCTGTTGTGATTGGTCTACTCTGCTGTGATTGGTCTACTCTGCTCTGATTGGTCAGATGGCCCAGTCTGTTGTGATTGGTCTACTCTGCTCTGATTGGTCATATGACCCTGTCTGTTGTGATTGGTCTACTCTGCTCTGATTGGTCATATGACCCGGTGTTACCGTTTTTTCCTATTACTAAAACAATTAAAAAAAAAAAAAAATTTTAGTGAAAAATAACACTGGTGTATCAACGTTACAGCAGAACTGTGTCTATCTTTAATAAGCCCGTATGATATATGATCAGTTTCCTGCTGATATTGATAACGATGCAGTGTGTGTCTTTGTTATCTCAAGTGAACGTCACACACGTGATCTTATCAGCTCTAGCTGAATCTGCCTCTCTGTGTGTTCACGTGTGTTTCCTCCTGCTCTCCCGCATGCAGCGAGGCATCATGGGGGCTGAAGTGAGTGAAAGCGGAGCGTTTGAGCTCAGTGCTGGTGCGGGTGAGTTCAGATGACAGCGGCGCCCTTAGAAAACACAGTAAACTTCTCCGGTTCACCAAACCATGAGACATTAGTGCAGTGAACGGGCGACTCATACATTACAGCAGCGGGTCTCCACCTTTAACATCACTAACAAAACAAAAAGTCTTCATTTTTGACCAAAAATAGCATTCGTATTTTTGGTTTGCCCAGATTCATTTTATCATGTGACGGATGAAGCAGTGCTTCTCAAATGTGAAGTTTAGTTCATTATAATTATGCTTGACAATAATTTATTTCTATTTTGTTTTTTGATTTAGCATGTTTTTTCCTGCATTTCTCTCCACACTGAAAATAAATTGGTGTAGGATTTACTTTGAAACAGTTTTAACTAATTTATTTACATTTACATAGAAAGCAAAATGACTGAATGAAGATATTTTCTTATTTTCTAAAATAATTTTCAAAATTAAGTGAGTTTATGCTTAAAACAAGAACAAGGGTCAGTAGAGTCAGAAAAATAATCTTATTTAAAGTAATATTATTTTTCTGACCCCACTGGCAGATTTTTGTTCTTATTTTATGCATAAACTGACTAAATCTTTCAGAAAACAAGACTAAATATCTTCAGTAATTTTGCTTCTCCAGTAAATGTATCTGGATTTTAGAAAGTTTAGATATTTGTGCTGGAAAACGAGCCAGAAACGCTGAGGAAGAACATCATGTCTTGCAGTGTGTGTGAGTGTCACTGCTGTCACACTGCATTCAATCTGTTGTTTGTCTCATATTTCATCTGATGGATGTTTTCATTCTGTTCCTCATAAGATGTCTCATTAAGAGGTCATAAATCACATCACAACATTGTGCTTGTTTTTAATAATGCAGTTCATACGAACTACACTGTACACGGAAAAAGTACCGATAATTGTTCTTTAACCCTAAAGCACAATGCAATGCTCACTGCTATTATGGTTTTTGTGGTGATTTCATTTGTGAGTGACAGCATATGTGTGTCATTTTGCTCATTACAGACAGTCAATATTGTGTGAGGTCAAGGGTCATGCATGCAATCACTCAGGAGTGTGTTCCTGAAAGAATCCTTAGTCTGCTATGGTTGCGATTTCTGTCGTTAACAACATAGTTCAACGATTTGGTGTTTCATTGCATTCATTTGCAACATCATTGCAAACTTACGTGGTTGGAACTGCAGCTCTCGATAATAATTTAAAGGGTAACTCTCACCAAAATGCAACCTAGGGTCTTCTTGTTAATCTACCCGAGGCAAACTTTCGTGTTAAAGCATAATTAGAATGGAAACGCCACTTTTAAGTTTGAGCATATTTTCGGTTTCGGTCAAATTGCCTTGTGAATGGGAGTGTTTGGGGCACGACTATGATAGCATCAAAAATCACTATATTTAAAACACTAATGCGGCTCGACACAACATGAAACTGTGCTGGAAGTCTCACCAGCGGCTCTACACATGAACTCCAGCATTGAGAACAGTGTTTGTGTTCACAGAGTTTACTAAAAAGAAAGATTTTGATCAACTCACTAGCCGTTTCTCCATACCAAGTACGCAAAGTTCGGACTTGAGTCCTTGGTAGTTCGGACTTGACAAGTTCGACTCAGGAGAACGAACTCTCGAGGACGGGATGACGCAAGTCCGATAATTCTGCAAATGGAACAGCGGCGTACTTGATAGCGTCACTCAGCTCGCTCTGGCTACTCCGGTTATCTCTGTATGTATATCTAGGCTACAAATAAAACAAAATATGTTATAAAACACCACTCTGCCTCTTTTCATTTTCATTAAAAAAAATCTTAAACATAATGGCCACACAAATGTGGTTCAGGCAACGCAATTGATTATCTTCAATACATATATTTATAACAACACGAAATATAAAACACAACCCTGACTCTTTTTGTTTTCATTTAAAAAATATGATACATAAAAAAAACATTATAATATTGATCATTAAAACTAACATTTAGCAAAAAGAGACAGGGTTGTGTCATTTTATTTTATATATGTACATAGAGTGAAGAGAATGTAGGCAACATGTATAATAAAATATGTTTTAAATATATAAAATAAAATGACATGACCTTTTTTGTGAAATGTCAGTTTTAATGATAAATAATAGCCATTATAAAAGTATAAGTAGCCTAAAAGGTATAAGAAGCTATACAATAATAAAGCAAACGATTCAGTCAAACATAATTAAGTCAGCTCTCTCGGCTACAACGTTAAAGTTAAATAGACTAAATAAAGCTATGAAACTTCACTTTGCCCTCAGCTAAAACGTTTTGCCAGGGAACAAATGATAGATTAATGAGACAAATAAATACATAAATAAATCGTCCGTTAGATATACACAAGACGATTTATATCTCATGTTAAACCACTAGACTAGAGACATCCAAGCCAGCGGCTAATGTCAGCAGCACTAGCCGAGGAAAGGCAGTTCTCGGCGGGGTACATGAGCGCCGAGCGTCCGATTGCCTGGATCTCACAGCTCCGAAAACGGCAGATCAAATTTTCAAATAGGCGCTATCTTTATATATAAACCAAAGATTTGAGCTTTAAACAACTACATTCTCGCCTGAAATACTCTTAAAACTACATTTCGTGACACAATTACAGCAGTATTTTTAAATTACGTGGGGTTTCTCTTCTGCTATTGACGCTTGCTGGTTGGTGTGAGATGCATTCTGGGAAACCTGGCTGTCTCAAGTGCGCACAAGTCACCTCTCGATGCCTCCTCGGTAAAAGGGGCGGATCAAGAACACATCCGGGGATTTGAACTGGACTTGGCTTGATGTGAACTTTGAATTGGAAGAGTACTTGGGCAGCGACTGATGACGTTTCACAAGTCCACAAGAACACAAGTACAGACAAGAACGCATATTGAGAAACGGCTAATGTCTCTGTGTCCGCCGGTGTTTTGACAGTCAAAAATAGTCGATCTCCGAATGCGAATGAACTGACTCTGAATTTTAGTATTGCTTCTTATATGAGGATCCTTTTTTTAAATACAATGTCAATATTGATTTTCACTAACGACAAAACAACAAATTATCCGTGAATTTATATGGAACTAAGCTTTAGGAGCTTTCCATCTTTACTCTCCTCATGTTACGTTGCATTCGGAGATCGACTAGTTTTGACTGTCAAAACACCGGCGGACACAGAGACAGTGAGTTGTTCAAAATCTTTCTTTTTAGTAAACTCTGTGTACACAAACACTGTTCTCAGTGCTGGAGTTCATGTGTAGAGCCGCTGGTGAGACTTCCAGCACAGTTTCATGTTGTGTCGAGCCGCATTAGTGTTTTAAAAATAGTGATTTTTGATGCTATCATAGAAGTGACCCATTCACTCCCATTCACAAGGCAATTTGACCGAAAACGAAAATACGATCAAACTTAAAAGTGGCGTTTCCATTCTAATGATGCTTTTACACGAAAGTTTGCCTCGGGTAGATTCACAAGAAGACCCTAGGTTGCATTTTGGCGACAGTTATCCTTTAATCGATAAAACTTTGTCTCTACCCACTATACCCACCCACCACACCTAAGATCCAGTTTCCATTGGTTGAACGTTCACATGACACTGGAAAACACTGTGTCATGATCGCAGCGCTGTCGGATTCTGGAAGTCCAATGGCTTTAGCGAAGCGGCATGTCAATGACACTCCGTGAGCTACCCGTTGTCTTTAAACGCCTGCTCTAAATAAAGATATGCTACCATGATTTACTAATGTTTCATTAAGTTACAAACCAAAACATGCATGTGAAAAGCATCATGTGTTTAATGATTACACTTGTGTTTGCGGCGCATTTTCAAACACAAATACTATAGTTTGATTTCTCACTGAAAACAAATGCTTGCATGCAATTTAGGTTTAATTCATTTCAGGTTCAGTTATAGTTTTTATTTATTTCCAGTCAATAATTTTAGTGCTTTAACTTGAACTTATTTCACTTTATTGCCAAGGCAACATTTCTTATTTACGCTTAGTTTAAGTTTTTCAAATAATATTTATATTTCATTTTATTTCAGCTTCATTTCAATTTAACAGAAATGGATTTTTTTTCTTTTTAACATAATAATAACCCAGAATTGGGCTTTGCGTTACCAAGAAAAACGATACTTTAAAACCTTTTAGCAGCTCAATTTTGAAACAGCGGCAAAATTTGGAACACAACTTGGTTGGACATATGGCTTTGATTTGTCAAATATATATTTAATATAAAATAAAAAATGTTTTGTCAACTTTTTTGCGCATTCTTTTTTTGAAGTGCAATAAACTTAACTGGTTAAATCAAGATACATTTACTCAAGAAGCAAAATGACCTAAAAATTTATCAAAATGAAATGAGTTTTTGCTTTAAACAAGAACAAATATCAGCCAGTGGGGTCAGAAAAATAAACTTAATTCAAAGGAAAAACAAGTTTAGGTTACACTATTTTAAGGTGTCATTGTTACAGTGTAGTTATATATTTAAGTACTGAGTAATATTAATTAACTGCATGTACTTACTATAGGGTTAGGGTAGGATTAGGGTTTGGTTGAGGGTTAGTTGCATGTAATTATGCATAATTTACTGTTAATAAGTACATGTAACAAGGACACTGTAAAAGTGTTACACAAGTTTATTTTTCTGACCCTATTGGCAGACATTTCACTTGTTTTAAGCAAAAAACTAGCTTAATTGTTTTTAAGAAACTAAAACTTAATATCTTCAGTCATTTTGCGTCTCCAGTAAATGTATTTTGATTGAAGAATCTATAGATATTTGTCCTGAAACACTTAAGAAAGTGTCGGATTCCCACAGTTGATGAGTTTTCACGTCTCTCTCTCTCTCTCTCTCTCGGCAGACTCTCTCTCATGGTGGAGGACAGAAACATGGGCGGGAAAGGAGGACGGACACCATCATGTCTCCTGCCTCTTCTGCTGGTAAGTCCCATCAACCCTGCTGAATCGAGCCGAGACAACAACCCGTCCAAACGCGACTACAAAGGTGTCTTTGAGCGTCATGTTAATCTGTGTCTCCCTGCGCTCGCCCTCCTCCTCCTCCACCGACTCCGTCTGGCTGCCTTCCCAGAACTTAATTTCCCTGCGCTGCGTCTTAATGATAGGCTTTTAATGCCCTTCCAAAGAGCTGTGAGATACTCAAACGACAGGTTAGCTGCAAGTGAGAGGAGATCTGTATAATCCCGCTTATTATGACTAAATCGGCCCTTAGTGTCAATTGAGCCTTTGTTGAAGGGGAAACTGCTGCCATTTCATAACATCTAGAGCGTTATATCTATACAGCGTTATAGCATGAAACTAACGTCCCGCTTCACCGCCACGATATTCATTCAGTGACTATAGAGAGACTTCTAAAGCACCATGATGTCATGTCTAATGATCTAGAACAAATTCAAGTCAACTCTATACACAACCACACACATGTTTATAGCACAATGCACACAATGAGGTGTTTTTGTCTTGGTTTCCAGTACTAATATCTACGAGAGAAAATCGTTATTTGCAGCGCTCTGAGGCAATCTGTGTCGTGAAAAGAGATGTACACACTAACGCGGGGCTAGTTGTCACACACATGGTTTAAAACTGTCCACACACGCCAGCATGACCAAACTTAGTGTATTTAGGCCTACTAGTTGCCATATCGACACTATATAGAGAAAAAATCGTGCCTAAATTAAAAAATCTTCAGATATCACTGAACATTTATTTAACCATCGCAAAAGTTAATTTCTTAAGTTAATTTTTCATCTCGGTTTTTTGTGTATTTTTAAAATTAGACAAATCTGATATTATTTTAATCTTAAATCTGTTATTTAATAGTTGAGATGGTTGTTTAATGCTGATCTAACAAGCAGAATCACTCGCCGGGTTTAAACCCTCGTTACACAGGCAGGGCATGTTGTCACACTGCATTACAATGAGCATATTAGAACTATATTATATTCTATACTTTTATGAATTCTATTGAGAAACCATGAGAAAAAGGTGAATAAAGACTGAGACGGAAGACTCCATGTTCAGAAATTATTAATTATGAATATGTTTTGAACTATGCAGTATAGCTGTGTTAGTAATATAGTTATTAAAAAATTCAATTATTTTACATGAAAAAGTTTTTTTGACAAAATATTTTAGTTTGTCTTGTATATTTTATTTGATTAGATCAGATAACATTTGAATCTGTCATATCTGGTCATGTTACAATGAACCCACACTTATGGGGCATGTTGTCACAGTCCACTTCCATTCTCTCGGGGTAAATCAAGAAACAATTATACACCGTATTAATGAAACAAAACCACATAATTGCACTAGACGTGTGAACAAATAAATACTCTGTCTGAACCCTACGTAGGTTTACACAGACTGAGAAAGTCTAAAAGCGTTAGGTTGTGCCCCGCTCTCCCCTAATAAACATGACTTGAGCTAGAAAGGTGTTAAAAACATGCTTTTGATTAAACATGCAGCCGTTTCCTCCATTACGCAGCGTGCAGGAGTGAACCGCTATAGTGAACCGTGCAGGAGTGAACCGCTATAGTGAACCGTGCAGGAGTGAACCGCTATAGTGAACCGTGCAGGAGTGGACCGCTATAGTGAACCGTGCAGGAGTGAACCGCTATAGTGAACCGTGCACCGTGCAGGAGTGGACCGCTATAGTGCACCGTGCAGGAGTGGACCGCTATAGTGAACCGTGCAGGAGTGAACCGCTATAGTGAACCGTGCACCGTGCAGGAGTGGACCGCTATAGTGCACCGTGCAGGAGTGGACCGCTATAGTGCACCGTGCAGGAGTGGACCGCTATAGTGCACCGTGCAGGAGTGAACCGCTATAGTGAACCGTGCAGGAGTGAACCGCTATAGTGAACCGTGCAGGAGTGAACCGCTATTAGTGAACCGTGCAGGAGTGAACCGCTATAGTGAACCGTGCAGGAGTGAACCGCTATAGTGAACCGTGCAGGAGTGAACCGCTATTAGTGAACCGTGCAGGAGTGAACCGCTATAGCGAACCGTGCAGGAGTGAACCGCTATAGTGAACCGTGCAGGAGTGAACCGCTAACCGCTATAGTGAACCGTGCAGGAGTGAACCGCTATAGTGAACCGTGCAGGAGTGAACCGCTATAGTGAACCGTGCAGGAGTGAACCGCTATCAGTGATGATTGTGAGCAGATCTGCATTAAACTCATCCTGTGAGCTGGAGCTAAACCACAAAGCATCTCATTGAGCCCGAGCCAATCAGCATCCAGCTCCGCCCACTCGGTGCATTCCTGCTCCAGTCGCAGCGTTTGGCAGCGAGTCTGCCGTGATTCATCTGTGTGTCGATCTGTGTTGAGTTACAGCGGCCAAGCTCTTCCAGTGTGCTGATTCACAGCTGGAAACAACAGCAAGCGAGGGAGCGAGAGTGTTGAAACGCCTGTGAGGGTGACAAAGCCAAAATCCACAAACAACAAACTTGTTGTTTCACCTCGATTCACATTGGGTTACTTCATCCAGGGAACGTAATTTATGTTTGGGGAAATGAAACCGGAGGAGGACGGCGGAGAGCGACGCGTCTGACTTTGAGCTTCAGACTCTGTTATTTGGTTTGGAGGCGCGATACGCTTGTCACTGATGTAACTAGATCACAAACTCACATTCTTGTGGCAGCTGTTGCTGGTCCCGTTAGTTGAGGTTTGTTAATGAGTTAACTAATAATGAGCACTACAGAATACAGTCTGGGAGACCGCATGGCCTTTAAAAACTACTTCAAACTTGTTTTAACGATCTAGTTTAACGATCATGGTCTAAAGCTCACGGCTCAAGTGCACTAAGTCCGAATCCACTTTTGCTAGTTTAACGACGGGATAAATGGTCGGCGCTCCCGGCGCTGGTCTAAAAGGGTCGTCCCTATTCTCATGATGAGTAATGGGTGTGTTTTGTCTCTATTCTCTTAATGAGGAATGGGTGTGTTTTGGGCGTAACGTGCAATAAACCAATCAGAGTCTCTTCTACGGGACAAGCCGAATTCCACCATATCTTTATGTACACAAAATTAATCTTTTACATTGTAATCCTTTAATTTTTTTATATTTGGCTAGTTTGTGCTGCTGTGTGTGTGTGTGTGTGTGTGTAATAAGCAGAGAGAGAGTGTGTGTGTGTGTGTGTGTGTGTGTGTAATAAGCAGAGTGTGTGTGTGTGTGTGTGTGTGTGTGTGTGTGTGTGTGTGTGTGTGTAAGCAGAGTGTGTGTGTGTGTGTGTGTGTGTGTGTGTGTAATAAGCAGAGTGTGTGTGTGTGTGTGTGTGTGTGTGTGTGTGTGTGATAAGCAGAGTGTGTGTGTGTGTGTGTGTGTGTGTGTGTGTGTGTGTGTGTGTGTGTGTGTGTAATAAGCAGAGTGTGTGTGTGTGTGTGTGTGTGTGTGTGTGTGTGATAAGCAGAGTGTGTGTGTGTGTGTGTGTGTGTGTGTGTGTGTGTGTAATAAGTAGAGTGTGTGTGTGTGTGTGTGTGTGTAATAAGCAGAGTGTGTGTGTGTGTGTGTGTGTGTGTGTGTGTAATAAGCAGAGTGTGTGTGTGTAATAAGCAGAGTGTGTGTGTGTGTAATAAGCAAAGTGTGTGTGTGTAATAAGCTGTGTGTGTATGTGTGTGTAATAAGCAAGGTGTGTGTGTATGTGTGTGTAATAAGCAAAGCAGAGTGTGTGTGTAATAAGCAGAGTGTGTGTGTGTAATAAGCAAAGTGTGTGTGTGTGTGTGTGTGTGTGTGTGTGTGTGTGTGTGTGTGTGTGTGTGTGTGTGTAATAAGCAAAGTGTGTGTGTGTGTGTGTGTGTGTGTGTGTGTGTGTGTGTGTGTGTAATAAGCAGAGTGTGTGTGTGTGTGTGTGTGTGTGTGTGTGTGTGTGTGTGTGTGTGTGTGTGATTGTGTGTGTGTGTGTGTGTGTGTGTGTGTGTGTGTTATAAGCAGAGTGTATGTGAGTGTGTAATAAGCTGAGAGTGTGTGTAATAATAAGCTGAGAGTGTGTGTGTAATAAGCAGTGTGTGTGTGTGTGTGTGTGTGTGTGTGTGTAATAAGCAGTGTGTGTGTGTGTGTGTGTGTGTGTGTGTGTGTGTGTGTGTGTGTGTGTGTAATAAGCAGAGTGTGTGTGTGTGTGTGTGTGTGTGTGTGTGTGTGTGTGTGTGTGTGTGTGTGTGTGTGTGATAAGCAGAGTGTATGTGAGTGTGTAATAAGCTGAGAGTGTGTGTAATAAGCAGTGTGTGTGTGTGTATGTAATAAGCAGAGTGTATGCGCGTTGTGGACCCGCCTATAGGCGCACATTACTAACACACTCTTTAAATAACAAAAAATATATTGCACCATTGACGTTAGTCCAGGTTTCAGTTGTTCTCAGTCTATTTCGTTCCTCAAAACAGTAACGCTCCAGCAATGCTCCCGAACACACACTCGTTCTCAGACCAGCGGCGCACAGGCGCACAGATGCGCGCAAATGCATTTGCTAATTCAACAGCGTGGCGCAGGACGTGAAAATAAGCACAAATACACTTGTGTCGCGAGTGTATGATAGGGCCCTGAAACTACTTCAAACTTAAAATCTTCAAACTTTAGGATTTCTCAAGCCGATCTGTTCATAATTCATCACAGCAGTCATTCACTCCGCAGCTTATGTTAGTGTACTAGTTCAAGATATTAAAATCAGTCTGCATTTAATTTCCCCAAACTCTCGGGTTGCATTGTTTGCTGATATAATAAATGTGTGTGTGTTGTTCGCAGGTGTCCAGCATGTCGTTTGTGAGAGCCGAGTACGCGAGCTGTGGAGAAAATGAGTTTTACAATCACACAGTCAGCAGCTGCCAACCCTGCCCACAGTGCCAACCGGGACAAGAGCCCTACATGGTGAGATACACACGTGCACAGAGAAACATCCACACTCACACACAACTGGATTAATCTCATCCCAGGAATGATCTTTCCCAGAGAGTGCACGGACCGATAAATTGTACACCTTCAATGCAATGTAAGTCACTTTGGATGAAAGCATCTGGCAAATGCAGAAATGTTCATGTTTGAAGGATCTTCGTGCAGCTCAACAACAGATCATAGTGACCAGAACTGTCAAACTCCAAACGAGACCAGAAACACCTTATAAACATCATAACTCTGTCATAACAAACCAGACACAACACCAGACAAATCAATCAAATATCACAGCCAATCAGAGAAGCCAGTGGGCGGAGTCTCTCTGCAAACACACTGCACTCATAACCAAAGAGATAAGTACATAATCAAATTCATTAATATAATAATATTACACCATTTTAACATTATTAAAAACTAGTGCTGTCAAACGATTAAAATATTTAATCGCGATTAATCGCATTAATGTACTAGTTAACTCGCAATTAATCGCACATTTCTATCTATTCTAAATGTCCCTTGATTTCTTTTTTGTCACATTATTTTTTTCTCATTTTAATGCTCTTATAAACATGGAAAAGTGGATCGGCTTGCTTTGTGCAGATGCAGATTGCTTTTTTATTGAAAACAACATTGGCATATACTGTAGTGTTCAATTTCACACTTGGAGCAAATCAAATCCAGTGGTGTTTCAGACTGGACGTGCTGCGATGATCGCTCAGTTCACAACGACAGAACACACAGATCACGTTGGTCTTGTCAATGGAACCATTTGGCAATTTTTTAAAAGTAAACTTTCCATTCAGAATCTTATTGGCATCCATTTCGGCGTCTCGCGCTCGCCATCCACTCAACACGCAACGTTAGCCTTCTACTCTTCAGCCGGCTCGCAAACCCAAACAAGTGTGTGCACGCGGCGTGCCTGTTGTTTTGCTTCCGGTCTAGCTAGATCCGGTGTGGTGTTGTAGTTTTTCTAACGTTACTAGTTGTTGCAACAGCATGTGAAAAAAACTACAAAGTTTGCTAGGCGTTAATCTCGCGATAAAAAAATGTGCGCCGTTAAAATGGGTTTGCGTTAACGCCGTTAATAACGCGTTTAACTGACAGCACTATAAAAAACACATACTGAGTGACTGAAAAAATCTTTATCATAGAATACTCTTGTTTTTTCCCCCCTTTATTTTAAAGATCTGAGGTAAATTATCCATTGCCGCTCTCATTACAGATGAAAATGGTATTCAAACTCGTATTCAATTCTTTTAACACACATAATCAGTATCTGAGATTATCAATGTCATATTTTGTCCAGAAATAGAAACAGTTGTTCAAATAGAATCACATATAGTCACGTATAGCAGCTGATCAGGACAAACACTTTGATTAAGATCAAAAAGGTACACTAGCTTTCAAAAGTTCGGGGTTGATACGATTTTTTAAGCTTATATTTGATCAAAAATACGATAAAATATCCTTACAATTTAAAATAACTGTTTTCTATGTGAATATGTTTTTGAATATTTACATAAAGTATGTGAAGCATATAAAGCAGCACAGCTGTTTTTCAGCATTAATAATAATCATAAATGTTTCTTGAGCATCAAATCATCATATCAGAATGATTTGTGAAGGATCATGTGACACTGAAGACTGGAGTAATGATGCTGAAAATTCAGCTTTGATCACAGGGAATAAATTACACTTTACTATATATTCACACAGAAAACAGCTGTTTTACATTGGAATAATATTTCACAATTTTACTATTTTTATTGTATTTATGATCCAATAAATGCAGCTGTGGTGAGCAGAAGAAAACAACTTACAAAAACATAAAAAAATCTGAATTTTTGACTTTTATTTACCTTTTATCACGTCGTGTCTGGTTAGGATACGGTGTTACAGTAGTTCATGAGTCTCAGTGCACATATTTAACTCAGACGAGATCAGAAGACTTGAGATTTAGTGCTTGACGCATATATGAACTACTGTTATGATACTTTAATGGTGCTTTTTTAGACAGAAAAGAAAGCAGGTTTGGAGCGACGTGAGACTCAGTAATGACCCTATGATAGAGGTGAAGTGTTGCTTTAAGAGTGGATGGTGTTTCTCGAGGCCACCCAGACCGCAGCGGCGTCACATGACACTTCAAAAGATCTCAGTGTTTAAAGAGACAGGTCTCAGCACTTTGAACAGCCGCAGGTTTGTCTCCAACACAAACCTCATCCAAATCTGAGGACAGTTTCACTGCTGATTAAAGTTAAACATGGTAAACGCAGCTGAGAATACTGCACTCTTTGTGGAAGATCAAAACAGTACTTCAGAAACAAATATGGAAGGGACACTGCAAAAATCATGTTCTTCCTCAGTGTTTTTGTCTGATTTTCCAGTAAATATCTCAACATTCTTAAATAAAGATAGAAAGAAGCAAAATAGCTGAAGATAGTCTTGTTTTCTTCAAAATGTATCAAAAATGAAGTGAGTTTATGCTGAAAACAAGAAAAATATCTACCAATGTGGTCCAAAAAATATATATATATAAATTATTTCAAGCTTATTTTTCTGACCCCAATTTATTTATAAATTTTTTGCAAAAACTTTGATAAATTTTTCAGAAAACAAGACTTCAAATGCTTCTCCAGTAAATGTATCTTGATTTAAAGAATGATTAGATATTTGTTCTGGAAAACAACAAGACAAAAAATCATTTTTCCATCTGAATCGTTCTTGTTTCTGGAAGCACGTGAAAATTAAAGCATATTTCCAGCTAAAATATGCACCACAACTATTACACAAATAAGTGTATTTTTGCATAATTATACCTCAGTGATTATTATTTGTTTGGAGTGGCACTGAAAATTACACGTACAATGATCCTGGCATCGTCTTTCTCACGTCTACTCTCGCTAACAACACCTTCAGCCTGTAATTGAAATGAGCTGTGATCTAAATCAAACTGTCTTTGATTTGATGCTCAGAAACATGTTTTTAAAGCACATGAAACGGATCTCTCGAGGCAGCAGCTTTCACAGAGATCCTGCTGTAAATCATGACGGAAGACAAGCTTCAAAGTTCCAGTGTTGAAATCCTAGAAGAGTTGAGAAGCGCTTGAGAGCGGTGAACCAGACCTCGGGACTCCAGGGGGCGATAGAGTTTCCCAATGTGTCTTTATCCAGACGGATTGAGGAGGGAAGAACCGAATTCAGGATCGGAGTCAGTATTACTGTATTACAGGGAGCACAAGGATTCATTCATCCACTGCTTTTCATTGTCTCTCTACTTGTATTCTGCACAATGGATATAAAGTTGAATTTAATCTAATTTATTGATAATGCCCACACTCTTAAAAACCCAAATAATTTTTTTTCAGTGATCAAGAAAACGATGAGCCTTGCTTTGGAATTGATTCGGTAAAAACCGAAGCCATCGTTTCTGTTCGTATCACAAGAGCTGAGGAAGAGCTGAAACTCAGATATGATAATGGCCGTTTGGTTTCAGACACAATCTGACCAATCACAACAGACTGGGCCATCTGACCAATCAGAGCAGAGTAGACTAATCACAACAGACTGGGCCATCTGACCAATCAGAGCAGAGTAGACTAATCACAACAGACTGGGCCATCTGACCAATCAGAGCAGAGTAGACTAATCACAACAGACTGGGCCATCTGACCAATCAGAGCAGAGTAGACCAATCACAGCAGACTGGGCCATCTGACCAATCATAGCGAGTAGACCAATCACAACAGACTGGGCAGTCTGACCAATCAGAGCAGAGTAGACCAATCACAACAAACTGGGCCATCTGACCAATCAGAGCAGAGTAGACTAATCACAACAGACTGGGCCATCTGACCAATCAGAGCAGAGTAGACTAATCACAACAGACTGGGCCATCTGACCAATCAGAGCAGAGTAGACCAATCACAGCAGACTGGGCCATCTGACCAATCAGAGCAGAGTAGACCAATCACAGCAGACTGGGCCATCTGACCAATCAGAGCAGAGTAGACCAATCACAACAGACTGGGCAGTCTGACCAATCAGAGCAGAGTAGACTCTCGAAAAGGCGGGGTTTAGAGAGACTGAGAAAAGAGCCGATTATGCAATGTATATTATGAAAAAATATCACAGGAATAAATTACACTTTAAAATATATTCACATAGAAAACATTTATTTTAAATTGTAATAATATATATAAAAAAATTAAAAATTATTAAGACTTTAAACATTAAACGATCCCAAAACTTTTGAATAGTGTTAAAAACTGAATCATGCTCCGACTTATATGATGCAATTAATATCAAACACGTAAAACATGCACAAAGAGTCCAAGCTTATTTTAATAACACATATTACACGCGCCACTAGTTTAAGTTTCGCTTTAAATAAATGCGTTCTGACTTGCCATTTACAATGTTTTTAATTATACTATAAAGCTATAATTTATGTGTAACATTTTACAAAGATCTCATTATTTAACATTAGCTCATGCATTAACTAACATTAACAAATGTACTGTTCCTTGTTCATTACAGTATTTATCAATCTTTGTTAATATAAGATAATAAATACATCAGTTCATTGTTAGATCATGTTACCTAATGAACCTTATTGTAAAGCGTTACCAGTTTACAGTTAAATTCAATGGATTGCTTGTGGAGCGAGTGGAGCTAAAACACATGTTTAAAGTGTTTATAATGTTTGGAAATATTTTCGTTTTTTGTCAGTAGTTTACATTATTTCTGAATGTAATAATAAAATATGACTTATACACTGATGCCACTTACATTTTTTTTTTTTTTTTTTTTACAATGCAATTTTTGTCCCGGTGCGAATTATTTTCCGGGCAAAATACGGAACTGAAAAAAATTAATCATTTAAAAACTATTACAACAGTAAAAGGCACTGCATTCCTGAACAATTCAATAACGCTGGAGCCCTCGGGATAAAGATGATCCCGATTCAGTCGGGTGAGATAAAAGAGTGTGTGTGTGTGTGTGTGTGTGTGTGTGTGTGTGTGTGTGTGTGTGTGTGTGTGTGTGTGTGTGTGTGTTCTTTCAAAAGTCAATAAACTGGAGCGAATGCATGTTGGGGGTAAATGTCAGGGCTTTTCAATAAGTCTTAAACCGGAGCAGATGTCGAGTACCAACATCTCAATCTCTTTTATCTTTGCTTTTCTCTTCATAATCGATACTGGAGGCCAAAAGAACAAAGAGATTCACCTCTGCCCACCAAAGACGCATCATCCACTCATTACGCTAATTAAGAGCTCAGCGCTCCAGCTCTGACGAGAACATTTACAAATGACAAGAAAATAATAGCAAAGCTGGAACGGCCTCAGGAGACGTTGTGCTGAAGCTTTCATCAGCGCTCAGAGTCCTGACAGCTCCGCTTCAAAAGAAATATAGAACTATTAAAAGATTTGAAGCATTTTACATGGAGGAGTTCAAAAGGAGGATGTTCTTCCTCAGTATTTGTGTTTGTTTTGTCCATTTGTTCTTGTTTCAGACATAAACTCACTTAATGCTGATCCATTTTTCAGTAAATAAGGCTTAACGGTGACACTTTACAATAAGGGTCATTAGTTATACATTAGTTATACATTAGTTAAAATGAACTAATAATGAACTGCACTTATTAATCTTTGTTAATGTTAATTTCAACATTTACTAATACATTGTTTAAATCAACAGTTGTATTTGTAACATTAGTTAATGTGTTAACTAACATGAACTAACAATGAGCAATACAACTGTTGCTTATTAGTCTTTATTAATGTTAGTTAATAAAAATCCAGCTGTTCATTGTTTGTCCATGTTAGTTCAGAGTGCATTAACTAATGTTAACTAATACAACCTTTGATTTTAATAATGTATTAGTACATGTTGAAATTAATAATAACTAAGATTTATAAATGCTGGAGAATTATTGTTCATGTTAACTAATGAACCTTATTGTAAAGTGTTACAGTTAAGTCTTGTTTACTGAAAAATGGATCAACATTAAGTGAGTTTATGTTTAAAACAAGAACAAATGGACAAACAAACACTAATACTGAGGAAGAACATCATTCTTTTGAACTCCTCCATGTAATAATATCTTCAGTAATGTTGCTTCTCCAGTAAATATATCCTGATTTAAGAACGTTTAGATATTTGTGCTGGATGCAGAGTTTTAGAGTGTGTGTGTGTGTGTGTGTGTGTGTGTGTGTGTGTGTGTGTGTGTGTGTGTGTGTGTGTGTGTGTGTGTGTGTGTGTGTCACATGTTTTGGTCACTGCATCATCATTCCCAGATTTCCATCTCTGTGATTTCAGAGTTTCCATCACTGAACTATTATTCTAACATGTGCAATATAATCAGAATAAGGATCGAGTGGATTTTGGATCTGGATTATGAAATGCGATGATATGTATTATGTAAAGCAGAACATCTCCAGATCTAATATGAATGCGGTCGGAGCCGAACGCTCCGCACTCGCGGGTGGGATGTTTCATCATCCGTGTTTTTCATTACACTACAGGCTCAGGAGAGTTGGGCAGGTCGAGTCTTTAGCGGTGAATATTCACTGATTAAAACCAACTGGGTGTTTAGTGAAGTGCAGTGACTCGTTTCTGAAGGTCACGTCAGTTACAGCGTCACAGATCAACTCAGCTTTATTTCTACAGTACAGAGTGATTCAGTAATGAACAGAATCAATGATGCAAACTTCATCAAATATGAGACCAATTCTGCTGTAAAGACGCTCAAAAAAGTGTCATTTCAGATCAATGTGGATTCATAGCGTCAAAAATATGTTCTAATAACATTTTGCTAATGTTCATGTGTGACCCTGGATCACGTCACCAGTCTCGAGTCGCACGGGTATATCTGTGGCAATAGCCAACAATACATTGTATGGGTCAAAATCATCGATTTTTCTTTTATGCCAAAAATCATTAGGATATTAAGTAAAGATCATGTTCCATGAAGATATTTTGTACATTTCCAACCGTAAATATATAAAACATGTATTTGTGTGAGTGAATGCTGCACAATCGTGAACATAAATGAACAAATTAAAAGGAGATTTTCTCAATGTTTTGATTTTTTTGCACCCTCAGATTCCAGATTTTCAATAGTTGTATCTCTGACAGATATTGTCCTATCCTAACAAACCATACATCAATGGAAAGCTTATTTATTCAACTTTCAGATTATGTATAAATCTCAATTTCCAAAAATTGACCCATGTGACTGGTTTTGTGGTCCACATATTAAGTTATGAAAGACGTTCTCTGAATGTTCAAAACGTAAATGTTTTAAAAATGGTTTTTTTCTTGGTTAGACGAACGTTCCATTTAGCAAACATTATTGGAATGTTACATTTGAATGTTCTTTGATCATTCCGAAACAAGTAGTAACATTTAAAAAAAAAAAAAGATAAGCATCTAAATAAAACCTTCCAGAGAACATTCTTAAACACCAGATAACTCTGAACATAACTGAGAAAACCTCGCCAGATTGTTCTGAGAACATTCCCTGTAAACTGGAATTATTCAGATCTATTCCGTTCAGCTTGTTCTCGGTTCAGTCAAATCAGTAACATTACTGAATATTAAGAGCCAGATTTACCAGCTCGCAGCACACACACTCTTTTGGCGTTAAGAAACCACTGTCAGGATTTACTGAAGACACACAGTGGAGAATTAGAGCGAGAACAGGGTTATTTATTGCGGCTGATATTATTGTTATTATACTATTATATGATATTATATCGCAGTATTTATGTGAAGATTTAATGAATCATGCAAGTTTGCTCTCGTCAGTTTACTGGTATTTACACCATTATTTACCACCTAATAAAAGCGCGTCTTAAACCAGACGCTAATTAGATTGTGTTGGTCATTATGGAAATGATCCGGCTGTGTCTGTTCTTTAGCTTGAGCAGAACTTTTCACTCCCGTCGGCACTTTTATGGGATTTCGCTCTGTTTAGTAAATCTGGCCCTTCATGTCTTTTAAACCCCTGTAGTGACACAGATCAGGCCTGCGGATCTTCACGCATGAGTTCTGCTGATTTGATCAGGTGTGTGTGTGTGTGTGTGTTTCAGAGCTGTGGTTACGGCACGAAGGACGACGAGTATTCCTGCGTGGCGTGTCCGGCTGGGAAGTTCTCCAAAGGGAAGTATGAGATCTGCCGGCGGCACAAAGACTGCGACTCGCTGTACCGGGCCACGGTGTTGACCACGGGCACGCTGGAGAGCGACGCGGAGTGCGGACCGTGTTTACCGGGGTAAGAGACATCGTGAGGGAATAGAGTGTGTTTGACTACTTCAGTGGCGTTGGTTCCGCAAGTGTTTTTTACATTCATTTCTTCCATAGGGATTTCAGGAAAGTCTAAAGCATTACAAGCCTTTTAAACCCCTGTAGTGACACAGATCAGGCCTGTGTCGCACACACACACACACACACTCACTCACACACGCTCACACACACATGCTCATTTACACACACGCTCACTCACACACTCACGCTTACTCACACACTCACACACTCACGCTCACACACACACTCGCACACACACACACACACACTCACTCACACACGCTCACACACACATGCTCATTTACACACACGCTCACTCGCACACTCACGCTTACTCACACACTCACACACTCACGCTCACACACACAATCACACACGCACACACACACACACACACACACACACACACACACACACTCACACACACACACACACACTCACACACTCACTCACACACACACACACACACACTCACACACACACACTCACACACACACACACACACACACACACACACTCACACACACACACACACACTCACTCACACACTCACGCTCACACACACACGCTCACACACGCTCACACACACACACACACACACGCTCACTCACACACGCTCAAACACACACACACACACACACGCTCACTCACACACGCTCACTCACACACAGTCACACACACTCACACACACACACACATGCTCACACACACACACACACACACACACACACACGCTCACTCACACACGCTCAAACACACACACACACACACACACCCTCACACACACACACACGCACCTTCACACACACACACACGCTCACTCACACACACACACACACACACACACACACACACACACTCACACACATGTGACGACTTCACGCTGCTGTAGCCACTTAAAATGGAAGGTCTGGTTTCAATTGGCTTCAATGTAAATATACAAAGTGCAGCTTTTTAAAAGCACATTATTGAGTGTGTTTAACAGACTCTGTAGGACGCCTCAGGAAGTCTCGCCGGCTCTGTTTTCTGGGACGTAAAGTCTGATAGTGGGACATTTCCTTTGAGATTGTCCCGCATGATGGCTTTGATCAGAGTGTGTGCTGGTCTGAATCTGAAGGCCATTGATGTGTGTTTCGTGTCTGAGGGCATCAGTGGCGTCTCGGCTCACTTCAGATAAGACAAGAGTTCGAGAACTAATCTAATCGAGAACTCAGTTGTGTTGTTTTCTCTTTTCTGTCAGTTGTTCTCAGACTCATCTAGTCTTTACATATCAAACGCATATGTGAATAAACTCCAGTTATTGAAAGTATTCCTGTGAGGTCAGACGCATGTGATGCTATTCATTAGTTGCTCTCGTTTATCGGCTTCAATATTAAAGGCATATTCATGCAAACCTGAATGACTTTCTCTGAAGAATATTGGTAACAGTTTCGGTCCCCATTGACTTCCATTATATGGACTAAAAATACAATGGAAGTCAATGGGAACCAAAACTGTTTGGTTTCCAACATTCTTCAGAATCTCTTCTTTTGTGTTGAGCAGAAAAACAGAAAGTCGTACGGGTTTGATAACTCAATAACTGAAGGCAGAATGAGGATTTCTGGGTGGACTGTCCCTTTAAGATCATTCACCTTTTTTAAACTTTTAGTCACTTCATGTTTTTAATGAAAACCACATCCTTAAATAGATGTTTATTTTTTGGTCATTTAATTATTAACTGATATGTTCCACATAATTCCTGGTCAATCATATTGTTGCTCTTTAGTGATTGGCTCTATATCTGTGATTGACGTACACATCTCTGTTCTCGTATATTAATATCTCGTATTGTTAAAGCTGCTCATTAATGTGTTTTGGATGTTCAGATTCTTCCTGGTGTCTCAGTTTAATGTTCAGAGTCTCTAGAAGTGAGTTATTGGTGGTTAGAAATCTATGCAATGCAGCTTTTTTATTTATATAGAATAAGGGCCCTATCTTGCACCCAGCGCAATTGACTTTGTACAGCGACGCATGTATCATTCCTATTTTGCACCCGACGCACAGCGGACTTTTCCCTCCACAGACGCACGTCGGTAAACTAGGGAATGAACTTGCGCTCCGGGGGGCGGTTCAGCGGAAAGAGGAGGTGTGTTCCGGCGCAAACGTTCCCTGGTGCTATTTTGCAGTTTCAGAAAACAATTCCGCCACAGACCAGGAGAAACCTAGTCTAAAGTCAGTGGCGCGTTATTCAGATGCTATTTTAAGGGCGCATGCTTGGCCATAATGTAGCGTGTGCACAACGCACATACACTTTACTTCTCTCATCTACACAGACGCAGCGGTTCACATTTTTGCAAACCACACATAATTATAAGGAAAAATATTACCACATAAGGGAAATCATTGTTGTGTCCATGAAGATGTGAAAAAATAGGCATAAATCTAGCTTACACATTTACCCAAATTATCATGCGCCTGTTTAACCGAAGCTAATTTGGGTGTGTTTCTCCGTCCCCATACAATGTCACTTCTCTGTGTTTTACGGCCCTGATGAGAACGTCGGTCTCCTCGGCTGTGAACCGCACCTGGCGTGATCGGCAAATCCGCCATTATAATAGCAACCCGCCATGGAACAAGCGCGCCTGCTCTTAAAGGGAATGTGAGATGACACTCTGATTGGTTTATTTCACGTTACGCCCAAACCACACCTATGAGTAATGAAGCTACTTCAGACCAACCCATTTTAGATCCGCCCACAAAGTTACTTACGTTACACGTTTGATACTTGCATTTCAGATTGTTAAAATAGGGCCCTCTATCTATCTATCTATCTATCTATCTATCTATCTATCTATCTATCTGTCTGTCTGTCTGTCTGTCTGAATAACTCTTGTGTATTGTGATGTGCTACAGTGATGAACGTGTCCTGCCTAAACCTTACACTAATTCTGTATTTCTTTAGAAATTAACAGCAGTTTATAAACCTATAAAGTTCATATAAACCTCTTCTCCTTCAGGTACTACATACTGGAAAACCGGCCTCGAAACATCTACGGCATGGTGTGTCATTCCTGTCAAAACGCTCCACGCAACATCAAAGAGTGTGAGTGTCCTTCATCATTATTCATCATCATCATCACTGCATCTCCACCTGTCTCCTGTATGCATAAACACAGAATTAACTCTTACATTCTTCACTGCAAAAAAATGCTTTTCTTACTTAGTATTTTTGTCTTGTTTCCAGTCCAAATATCAAACATTTCTTAAATCAAGATGCATTTACTAGATGAGTAAAATGCCATAAGATATGATGTCCTGTTTTCCGGAGGAATTAATCAAAATTAAGTGAGTTGATGCTTAAAAGAAAAATATTTAAATTAACATTATTTTTCTTACCCCATTGGCAGATAATTTCGCTTTTTCCCCCGGAAACCAGGACATAATATCTTATGTCATCATTAGTAAATGCATCTTGATTTAAGAAATGTTTAATAGTTGGACTGGAAACAAAAATACTAAGTAAGAAAAGCATTTTTTTTCTTGCAGTGCTGCTCTGGTTTGCCGTACACAGAATACTAAACCCAAACCAAACCGAACCAAAACCAAGAGTTCCCAGAGTTCCTTTAATGAAACAAATATCAGGTCATCAATAAAGAGTCCGCCTGGAGTCCATCAGCGAGCGCGTTTGCGGTGCATGAATATTTTTAAGATTTATTTTCCTTCTCTTGGCCTTGGTTTAGTGTTTGGCAGATCGTTCATAACATGGTTGACTCACTGATTAACAGCGCATACCTGAAGCAGTGAGTGAATGGAACAAACCGCAGGCGCGCAGTGACAGAAGCGCTCGAGACCCGCGCAGAACACTCAGATTTAAGGCCGTTTAATCCGCTAAAACATTGCAGAAAGTAGCAGCGAGTATTTTTCATTGCTGAATTAGTGCAGTAAATAATGACGTCTGGTTTCCATTCTAGGTTTTGGGGGGTTTGATTTTATTTAGGATAAAAAGTCATCGTTTGCGGAAGAGAGGGAACAAATTAACTCCAGGTTTCACCGACGGAGAGAGAGCCAGGCTTTTTATTGTTTTGTTTTGCTAATTTCTTTTCTTTTTTTTATATATCGCAGTTTGTTCTCCACCAGATTTCGGCCTTGTTGCTCTGCAAGTCTGTGATGTTTCTTCAGAAAAGGAGGAAAAGAGAATTAAACTGAATGAAACCTTATTGTAAAGTGATACAATTAATGGAAACAATCATCTTGTTTTCCTGTATATCTAAACATTCTTACATTACAAGAAAAATATTTGTGAATGGAGTAAGAAAAATAATCTTGTTTTCCCTTTGAATTAAGTTTATTTTTATGACCTCATTAGCAGATATTTTATTCTTGTTTTAATTCTTGTTTTACTTCATTGTAAATTTTGCCTCTCCAGTAAATGTGTCTTGATTTAAGGCAAGGCAAGGCAAGTTTATTTATATAGCACATTTCATACACAATGGCAATTCAAAGTGCTTTACATAGAAGAAATTAAAATAATGAAAAGAAATAAGAATAATTAAAACAGTTTAGAAAAATTAAATAAAATACAGTACTTTTAAAAAATAAAAAAGAATATTTATTATAGATCTTTCTCTCAGATTTAAGAATGTTTAGATATTTGTACTGGAAAACAAGACAGAAACACTGAGGAAGAACATCCTTTATTGCAGTGCATAACTAATAACTTTTGTTTTTAAAGATGCATTAGTAAACATTGAGATTAACATGAACTAAGGTTAATAATTGCTGTAAAAGTGTTTTTCATTGTTAGTTCATGTTAACTAACTAATTAAAAAAATGTAAAGTATTGTAAAGTGTTACCAATATTTGTAAGATATCAAATCATGCACTTTAAAAAAAAATATTGCTCCGATTAGTTATCACAACTTAAAATTTAACATTAGAATAAGTAATATGTGTTGTTTCAACTTAAAGTGTTTGTGCTTGACTTAAAATTTTAAGTTTAGTTAACTTTATTTGGATATTTCAACAAATTTTAAGTCAAGCACAAACACTTTAAGTTGAAACAACACATTATTACTTATTCTAATGTTGAATTTTTAGTTGTTTTGCACACACAGTGTGTAAATCTGAGCTGAAATGTTTTTTTGAACATCTTTGTGAAACACGTCTGCGCCGGTCCTGGGGTTTTTGCTGCCTCTTTAATTGTTTTCTATATTGTGTGGTGACAGAAATTAAGTAGGTGGGAATGATATTTAATTAAAAAAAAGGTAACAAACGGGCCTTTTAAAGCTCTGAAACTATGCAGAGAGTCGCTCGGGTGAAGACATGCTCACACTCGCCAGGTAATCTGCAAATTATGCTCGCCCGCAGCGCAGGTTGTGTCCAATAATTAAGAGTTTTGAGGAAATAAAAAGATTATTAACTTGCTGCTGCTTGCTTTGCACATGAGTGAGACTCATGCGTTCTCCGTCCACCAGCGGACCTCACACACGCCGACATGTGATTCCAATAAAAGCGCATAAAGTCTCTGTTAGCATCGCATGTTTTGCTGTTCTCAGTCGCCGGTCACGTATAATGCGATCGAGCTGAAACCGTCTGATCATGTGCATTTAAAAAGACAAGATGGGCTTTATTTAATGATGTTGTTGAGTGATGTTTCTCCTGTGGCATCAGATTTATAATGTATTCTAATGAACAGCCCTAGAGCCGTAATAATGAGCGAGTCAGACTTCTGCCAAATGACTGATCGGGTTTCAGCGAACCGTCCTTACGGCATTTATTTCATTTACAATGTGTTTGACACTCTCAATGAGAAAGAAATAAGCAAAGACGTCAAACGTATGAGAACTTTGACAAATTGTGCTGTTCGTGTGGGAGCTGTTTGCTTTTCAGATCAGCTGGTCATAATTAAATCAATACTTCCAGCGACTCGTGGAGCTGGAAAAAGTAGATTAAAACACTTTTGAAGAGGCAGATTTGAGACCATTAAGACTGTTAGTGTGCCATATTTAATGTTGGATTGTTATACAGTAAATGTCATGCTGACTCAAATTAGACTCTATCCACTTAAAGTGAAGAAAAATGTAGTCATTTTCAACCATAGTAAAGAATGTCGTCACATTATGAAAAATCCGTCCTGAAAGATTTTACTGACTGAAATGAGAGCCATACTCTATATTTCTTAACATTGTCGCTTAAATGATGGTTAATGAGTGTTTTTGGTTAAAAAAAATATTAAACACATCCGACTCTTTGACAACCGATCGTGTCTTCATTGATGCTTACTGGAAAAACATGGGCGACATTTAAATCTCTTAATAAAACAAAACAAAACCGAACGACATTTAAATCTCTTAATAAAAATTTAAAAAAATAATAAAAAAAACGGACGACATTTAAATCTCTTAATAAAACAAAACAAAACAAAACTAAACTAAACAAAACCGAACAACATTTAAATCTATACTAGAAAAAAAGGTGACATTTAAATCTCTTAATTGTACAAAACCAAACGACATTTAAATCCTGCTCTATGCTAAAGCACTAAGGCATTACAGACGTAACAGTATAGATTTCGGTAAAGCTGCTTTGAAACCTTGTGTCTTTCTTTGACACCTCTAGATCAGCCAGTGTCAGGAGCTCCACTGCTGCTGACTCTTTATCTAACGAATGTGATGTTAATGAACCAGTAACTCTTGTTGTTTTAAAGGCCTGCGATCCACACCACCATCATCAGGTCATGCTCCCAGTGTGTCGTCCAGCAGCACCACTGTATTCCAGCAGCCGGAGAAAGGTAAAGGCATGCTGGGAAATTACTGATCACATGATCTCCGATGACATGGGTCGTTCTGTTTTATATAAATGTAGCAGATTTAAAGGGGTGGTTGATTATGATTTGACTTTTCTAACTTTAGTTAGTGTGTAATGTTGCTGTTTGAGCATAAACAACATCTGCAAAGTTACAACGCTCAAAGTTCAAAGCAAAGGGAGATATTTGCCTTTAAAGAGTCTCTCCATCTTTGTCTCCGCCCCCTGTGCCGGGAGCAGCAGCTCATTTGCATTTAAAGGGACAGACACAAAAACGGTGTGTTTTTGCTCACCCTCAAAAAGTGACGACTTTAACATGATATATACAAATATCTGTGGGGTATTTTAAGCTAAAACTTCACATACACACTCTGGGGACATCAGAGACTTATTTTACATCTTGTGAAAAGGGCATTATACCACCCCTTTAAAATCACTGTAACATACAGCCTAATTGCTTTAAAGGTGCAGTGTGTGATTTTTAGCGGTATCTAGTGGTGATGTTGTGAATTGCACCCAACAGAAGTTCCGATGGCCGACAGTAAAATATATCGTCGTCTGAGACAGCAGAGAGTAGCCCGTCAAACAATGAGGTGTCTTTACAAAGATAAATGAAGAAATTAGGTTTACTTAATTATTCAGTGAAACGATATATTATTGTGAATATTATCGTTACTTGTTCATCATTGTGTCAGTGTTTTATTTGCTGACATTAGTTTGCTTCTTTGCACGAAGAACAACATAGTGACGAACCATCGCTACATCTATAAATGTAGATAGAAATGGCTCATTCTAAGGTAATAAAAACACAACGGTTCATTAAGTAAGGTCTTTATACACCACTGAAGACATAGTTATGTGTATGATATTGCATTTCTGTCAACAGATCCTCCTAAATATTACACAGTGCACCTTTAATAAAGCAGGTGCAACATTCAGTATTGATAATAGCATCAGTACTCATTGATCACTACATCGAATCTTTTACTGTGTTCCAGATCCAACAGGACAAGGTCATCTCGCAACGGCCCTCATCATCGCAATGTCCACCATCTTCATCATGGCAATCGCTATAGTGATGATTATAATGTTCTACATCCTGAAGGCCAAACCCAGCGGACAAGGTTAGATCGCATAACTCAATCA
>NC_138731.1:44213760-44223760 GCF_965113295.1 Leuciscus leuciscus | reverse complement strand
CCCTCCTTCTGAAAAGCACACTGTGCTTTGATTGGTCGGCTGGATCAGTGTGTTGTGATTGGTCGAGCGCTTCGAGCGTGTTTGGGAAATGTCCCGCCCCTAACCATAACCACCAGTTTCAACCATAGACTGTTAAAAAATATGGATGTAGTGTCCGTGACGTCACCCGTTGGTTTCTGAAGAGCATTTCTGAAGCCCAAAGTGGGCAGAGCCGGCCGTCGCCATCTTGGCCGCGCGTCACTTCCGGATAACAGAAAATGTGCAGCGAGGCGGATTAGCTGAGGTGACGTGACGCTAACAGACAGTAGTGACATCAGCGGCAATCCACCTGTCACTCAAGTGGCCACGCCCTTAATTATGCACAACTTTAAGGCTTAATATCATTTAAACGGATTAGTTATAAAAAAAATTCACCCCCCCCACAGTCGTCATAAAGGGCAAAATTAGATATATAGACCAAAACCACTTTTTGCACCAGGCTGTAAACACATTTTTCTGCTGTAAAGTTGTTGTTTTTTAACATGGGGGTCTATGGGATTGACTCTCTTCTGCAGCCGGTCTCTAGTGGCCAGTCGATGAACTGCAGTTTAAATCACTTCATTGTTGGATTCAAGAGAGAGACTGGCAGGTTGCCACTTGGTTTCAACACACTACTAACTAACTCAACCAGGCCCCGCCCCTTTATTCTAATTTAATTATTTAAATGAGGAATATTGTGACGTGTTCGTTCCCAGAAGAAACTCAAGACTACAATGGAGGCGTTTCAGGGAGTTCAGAAACACTGACTCTGATATAGAGAATAATTCCCTTTTTCCTGCTCAAACAGCAACAATACACACTAAAGACAGATGAACATGCAGTAAAGCAGAACAGAGGATCTGACGGGACGAGGTGAACGCTCATCAGACCTCCAGCGCTCATAATAGAGTGATAATCAGGAATGTTGTGTTCTCGCTGACGGCACTGAATGTTTTCAACACGTCTCTACATTCACCCTGGAGAAAACCCCTCAAAATTACATTCAGAAATGACAGTTTCACTCTCTCTCACTGCGGCTCGTCAGTCGCTCTAAAGGCCCGTTCACACCAGGGACGATCAATATAACGATAAAGAACAGCAGAGTCCACATTTGATAACGGCACAGAGAAACAATATCATTGGAATCACTTTCAGAATTGTTTTTTTCCAGCTGATGAATGATAAATCAGACAGCCAATCAGAATCCACCCTGCTTTAAGGAGCTCGAGCATTAATAGCGGCAAACGACAAACCTGAAGCTTTTAATAAACAGAACAATATGGACGCTTATATAGTTATCATCTTTATAGTTATTGTTCTCGGTGTAAACGGGCCTTTAGACGAGTTGAAATACAAAACGCACTTAAATATTATTAATAATTTTTATTATTAATATTAATGGCGAAACCAAAGTGAATAAAGAAATATAACTATTTTAAGAAAAAATTCATTCTCAAATCTTAAATCTCTGAATAAAAACGTATTTTTACATTAAAAACGGCACAGTCCAGTAAAATATGTTTATTGGAGTTTTATGCATGAATTATGAATTCTTCATGCATTCGTAAAAATGTAAGCTGTTTACACACTAATGTGTTCAAGTTCCTGATGAGAATACAAACTACATTTGCATTTATTGGTTTGTCAGACGCTGTTATCCAAAGCTCTGGATCTGCCGAACTAAACTGATCTGAGCTGGAAATGACACAAGTCTAATAAATGTTGAGCACACGAGCTGATCTTACATGTATCCCGGTATTATTATAAGTGGCTTAGCCGAGAATATCCGGTGGGAATTACCGTGGGGATAAACGCCTGTACAGTAGGTGTTCGCTCATCCCGTCTGAACCCGGATTAATGTTGAGACGTACAGTAACATTCATTCATCTGCTTTTCTTTTGCTTTAATCTTTAACTCTCAGGGCTATTTGTGGTGAAGTTGTCCTTTTTAAATGTTGATATCATTCATTAGTCTGCATGATTCATCTAAATAAAACCAGGGCTTGGCACAACTATTAAATTGCTACGGCTGCAATTTAATTTAATTTAATAAATATATACACTTTGTTTTTCAGAGTCAAGCACTGTGTGTTCATTTACACACTCGCTCGCTCATGATCCAATGACGTGTTCAATATATTATTTTTCTTAAATACTTTACTTTTTTTATTTTACAGTGAAATATTGCAATAGTAATATTTCCTATTTTGTTTTTATTTAATCATTTTTATATATTTTTTTAATAATGATGATAATAATATTTATGATGATTAGTATTATTATTATTATTATTAATAATAATATTATTAACATCATTATTATTTTTAACATGATTGTTAATATTATTAATATTATTGTTAATATTATGATTATTCATTTTATGAACATTTCTATTGTATTATTACTATGAACATTATTATTAACATTATTCATATAATTAATATTATAATTAACAGTATTATTAAGATTATTATTATTATTATAATTAACATTATTATTATTATACATTTTTGTTGTTGTTGTTGTTATGATTATTTTATTATTATTATAATTATTATTATTATAAGTAACATGATTATTATTATTATCAATATTATAATTATCATAATTAACATTAATATTATTGTTATTTTATGACCAAATTGATATACATTTTATCACATTTTGGCCAAATTGAGAAGCTGGAGAAACCAAAATTAGAGTTTTAATTGCAACTCTAATTTTATCAAAAAAAAATTTCGATTTTTCCCCAAATCATGCAGCTCTATTTTCCACCATGATATTTCATCCCTTCACAGCTGTAATATTGGTTATATATTTCTTATGGCTAATATTTTGGCCCTTTTCATATTCTTGATCTCATTTGGACAGTTTTTTAAATCTGATCTGAAATTAACAAGAACGTCTCTGATCTTTAATCACTGTCTTTCCAGAAAACGTCGTGATCTTTGCAGAGAAGGATGAATTTGATAAGCTCAAGCCTTCATCTCCAAAACCAGTAAAGAGGTAAGTCTTCACACACAGCGTCAGTGGCGCTCAACGCGGTTACACGGCTCTGTGGAATACTTGATTCTGATTGGTCAATCGCACATCCAGCTCATTAAAACTCAGATTAACATGGAAAATATACTTTTTATCACGCGTCTCGGCGCGTGTAGTTAGGACACGGTGTATTATGTTTGCATATATTGAGGAAACATACTCGTTTCTTTGAAAAACACTTCTTTTACTCAGTTATTTTACTTTGAAATGTGCGTTTCAGTGCTGGGATGTCTGATATTGCTTTGGCCTGTGATACCGCACGTAGCCAATTTGCCAATTTTCAATGTCCATTGCGCTTGTTCCTGTTGTGTCAGCTCAAACTGGCAACCCGTGTGAGCGTCGAGTCTGAGGAGGCGGGAGAAACGACTTTCTTCGATATTTAAAAAATTGGACTGCAGTTCCTATTTCGACCACTAGTTGTCAATCTTACTGACTGCACCTTTAAAGGCCTCGCACACACAGCCGTCGAGCCTGAGAGAATCATGTGCCAGTCTCTCCGCCACCGCAAGACGTGTTTGAGCAGCGACTCAGACTGGAAACATTATGTGTCTCACACACGGATGAAGTTGATGAACACAGATAGAGCCTGAGGAGATCTTCATCTTCATCTCAGACAAACACAATCAAGCGAGTGATAATTACGCGGCGGCGCAGCCAAAAACCGCCAGGTGAAAGTAGGTCTAAAAATAATCATAAAAACATAAGACGACACCTTTATGCCTCAAACCTTTTTTGAGAAGCAGCAGAAGCTTGAGTTAAGAAGTAAAAGTGCTTTCCTGAAAACTTGGGGTGTCACAATATATCGCAGTACAAATATGCAACATGTATTGTGTATAGTTCACCCAAAATGAGAAAAATTTAAGTTTACAGAGTTTTAGTGTCAGTACTACATTAAACTACTATAAATAATGTTGAATATAATGTATAATAATGCAATGGGGGAATATTTGAGTGTCCTGATAATGCCAAATGTCTGATGTTACCAGTAAACAGTGGCCTACATTATTTTAAATATATCTAGTCAGAGTGAAATCATATTCGTCTAAAATAATTCTGTATTTTCAGCTTCAGAATCATGAATATTGTTATTCTGGTGTCTCTATTGTCCTGTGCTTTGGGTTTCCAGCGCCAAGTCCAAGCCTGTTCATTTACACACCAGTGTAATATCAAAGTTAGCATTTTAATCAACAGTTTTACCTTTTATCATATGTCTTGGAGTATCGCAATAATATGGTATCGTGAGCTCAGTATCGTGATGTGTGTCGAATCGTGACATGAGGGTCTCGTTACACCACTAGAGAATACTAAACACTAGTTAAATGAGAAGTTAATAAATGTTGTTAGATGATGTAATATATGAGTAGAGCAGCGAGGGTTATAGACGTGAGATGCGAGAGCCAAACCAGCGCCGGTATCGAGTGTCTGAAAACAATGACATTCTGTGCGCGTCTCTGAGCCGTCTTTGTGTTTGGAGGCTCTTCCGGGGAAATTTAACTGTGATCTGAAAACAACAGGCTAGTCAGAGCATATAAACCACCAAGCGTCTAAATCAGGCTCTTCCAGCAGCTTCACTCCGAGGAATAAACTCTGGTTAAACTCTGACTGTCAAATAACAGTCAAATAAGTATGGCCTCTTCCTCGATCCACTACACTAGTGGCCTAAAGTGATGTTTGATTTAAAATCAACCTATAGAGTCCTTTGCACCATGACCTCGAGCCAAACACCCCCCAGAAGCCTTTATTCTCTTGGTCGAACATTATTAAAGTTAGAGCTTATTTAGAGATATCAGCCGGATGGTTTAGTGCAGGCGCTAATGGATCCAAGGCTGTATCTGGTAAATTACCGCACTAATAATGTCCAGAATGGCACCAAACTTCTACAGTAGCACAAATAGGTTCTGGACTCATAAAACGAGGCATTGGAAAGTTTGTAAGTACATCAGGAGTTTATTTAAATAACACTTGCCTGACGGCTAATGCTACCGCTAACCCGGACGTCGACGTCACTTCAGTGGTTTGGGAAAAGCCCGTAAAAGTCCTGCAGAAAGCGATCATAAGGATGTAGTGTAACGACGCCCAGTTCCAGGAATGCACTAATATTTTGTTGGTAGTGCCAGTTTATAACAATTATTAGTTAACACTAAATTGTCAACACTTCGGAAATTTTTTTTTTTTAAATTGGATATCATTTTTTATATCTTTTCCCGAATTTTTTGAACCATCCCTTTAATGACCCTACAAGATTGATTTAACCATCAAAATATTTTAAATATGAGGGAAGAACAAAACACTGATCTTGGTTAAGGTATTTACTGTATCTGACTAAATTATTTAGGAAAAAAAAGGCAAACTACAGCAACACGTTTCATTTTACTGTGCAAAAATATATATAATTGCATTGAGAAACAAAAGGCTGGGAGGAAAAAGCAAACATTGACTACAACATTATCAGTTATTAATATCTCATTGGTTCTCTTGATTTTGCATGTGTTCATAATTTCTTTGTAAGACAGTCTGGTTAAAATGATGTCGGCACAATTTGTAACCTCAAAAGCAAAGGCTAACTTTACGTTGGTGTTGGAGCACGCCTGCCGTTAGCATGATCATGACTGATGCGCACGCGGAGCCAGACAGAGACCAGGTGACCAATGTCAATAACCATTCTAGATGGACTGTGAATTAAACCAATAACATTACTCATTTTCTGAGCAAGCGCACGCCATCAATGGTTTTGTTCTGAAGGAGAAACAAGCGTATAGTGCGGGACTCGGACGAGACCAACCAGACGAGTCCGAGACAATAGAAGTCTGGACTCTATCCCGAACACCAGCATCCGAACGCAAGAGAACATGACACGTTTGAGTTCGGTCTGTGATCTGGAACACTGAAGGCTTGTTCTGTTGCAGTGAGAACGACGCGTCGTCCGAGAACGAGCAGCTCTTGAGTCGCAGCATCGACAGCGACGAGGAACAAGCGCAGGACAAGCAGGGAGCCGCCGATCTGTGCCTTCTGTCTCTGGTGCATCTGACACGAGACAAAACCTGCTCCACACACACCATCAGCAGCAGCAACAACAACAACTGCAGAGCCACGGGGGTCAGTGCACACACACACACACACACACACACACACCATCAGCAGCAACAACAACTGCAGAGCCACGGGGGTCAGTGCACACACACACACACACACACACACACACACACACACACACACACACACACACACACACACACACACACACACACACACACACACACACACACACACACACTCACACACACCATCAGCAGCAACAACAACTGCAGAGCCACGGGGGTCAGTGCACACACACACACACACACACACACACACACACACACACACACACACACACACCATCAGCAGCAACAACAACAACTGCAGAGCCACGGGGGTCAGTGCACACACACACACACACACACACACACACACACACACACACACACACACACACACACACACTCACACACACACACACACACACACACACACACACCATCAGCAGCAACAACAACAACTGCAGAGCCACGGGGGTCAGTGCACACACACACACACACACACACACACACACACACACACACACACACACATCAGCAGCAACAACAACAACTGCAGAGCCACGGGGGTCAGTGCACACACACACACACACACACACACACACACACACTCACACACACACACACACACACACACACACACACACACCATCAGCAGCAACAACAACAACTGCAGAGCCACGGGGGTCAGTGCACACACACACACACACACACACACACACACACCATCAGCAGCAACAACAACTGCAGAGCCACGGGGGTCAGTGCACACACACACACACACACACACACCATCAGCAGCAACAACAACAACTGCAGAGCCACGGGGGTCAGTGCACACACACACACACACACACACACACACACACACTCACACACACACACACACACACACACACACACACTCACACACACCATCAGCAGCAACGACAACAACTGCAGAGCCACGGGGGTCAGTGCACACACACACACACACACACACACACACACACACCATCAGCAGCAACAACAACAACTGCAGAGCCACGGGGGTCAGTGCACACACACACACACACACACACACACACACACACACACACACACACCATCAGCAGCAACAACAACTGCAGAGCCACGGGGGTCAGTGCACACACACACACACACACACACACACACACACACACACACACACACACACACACACACACACACCATCAGCAGCAACAACAACTGCAGAGCCACGGGGGTCAGTGCACACACACACACACACACACACACACACACACACACACACACACACACCATCAGCAGCAACGACAACAACTGCAGAGCCACGGGGGTCAGTGCACACACACACACACACACACACACACACACACACACACACACACACCATCAGCAGCAACAACAACTGCAGAGCCACGGGGGTCAGTGCACACACACACACACACACACACACACACACACCATCAGCAGCAACAACAACAACTGCAGAGCCACGGGGGTCAGTGCACACACACACACACACACACACACACACACACACACACACACACACACACACCATCAGCAGCAACGACAACAACTGCAGAGCCACGGGGGTCAGTGCACACACACACACACACACACACACACACACACCATCAGCAGCAACAACAACAACTGCAGAGCCACGGGGGTCAGTGCACACACACACACACACACACACACACACACCATCAGCAGCAACAACAACTGCAGAGCCACGGGGGTCAGTGCACACACACACACACACACACACACACACACACACACACACACACACACTCACACACCATCAGCAGCAACAACAACAACTGCAGAGCCACGGGGGTCAGTGCACACACACACACACACACACACACACACACACACACACACACCATCAGCAGCAACAACAACTGCAGAGCCACGGGGGTCAGTGCACACACACACACACACACACACACACACACACACACACACACACACACACACACACTCACACACCATCAGCAGCAACAACAACAACTGCAGAGCCACGGGGGTCAGTGCACACACACACACACACACACGCACACACACTCACACACACTCACACACTCACACACACACACACACACACACACACACACTCACACACACACACACACACACCATCAGCAGCAACAACAACAACAACTGCAGAGCCACGGGGGTCAGTGCACACACACACACACACACACACACACACACACACACACACACACACACTCACACACCATCAGCAGCAACAACAACAACTGCAGAGCCACGGGGGTCAGTGCACACACACACACACACACACACACACACACACACACACACACTCACACACACACACACACACACTCACACACACACACTCACACACCATCAGCAGCAACAACAACAACTGCAGAGCCACGGGGGTCAGTGCACACACACACACACACACACACACACACACACACACACACTCACACACACTCACACACTCACACACACTCACACACACTCACACACACTCACACACACACACACACACACACACACACACACACACACACACACACACACACACTCACACACACCATCAGCAGCAGCAACAACAACAACAACTGCAGAGCCACGGGGGTCAGTGCACACACACACACACACACACACACACACACTCACACACACACACACTCACACACACACACACACACACACACACACACACACACACACACACACACACACACACACACACACTCACACACACCATCAGCAGCAGCAACAACAACAACTGCAGAGCCACGGGGGTCAGTGCACACACACACTCACACACACACACACACACACACACACACACACACACACCATCAGCAGCAACAACAACAACAACTGCAGAGCCACGGGGGTCAGTGCACACACACACACACACACACACACACACACACACACCATCAGCAGCAACAACAACAACAACAACTGCAGAGCCACGGGGGTCAGTGCACACACACACACACACACACTCACACACACTCACACACACCATCAGCAGCAGCAACAACAACAACTGCAGAGCCACGGGGGTCAGTGCACACACACACACACACACACACACACACACACACACACACACTCACACACACCATCAGCAGCAGCAACAACAACAACTGCAGAGCCACGGGGGTCAGTGCACACACACACACACACACACACACAGTTGAAATTTACATAAAATGTCAAAATGGACAAATCATAATTATGACTTACTAAGTTGAAGTTATGAGTCAAAATTGACATTCAAAGTCAAAATGGACAAAAAGTCAATTATGAGAGAAGAGTCAAAACTGAGATCAAGTCTAAATTATGATAAAAAGTCATAATTAACGGTAAGTTGAAATTATGAAAGTAAAAATTGACATTCAAAGTCAAAACTGAGTCATAATTATGACAAAAATTTTACATTCCAAGTCGAAATTGACTAATGATAATTATGACATACTAATTCGGTTATGAGAGAAGAGTCAAAATTGAGTTCAAAATGGGAAAATATGACAATTGAATTTCAACTTTTTATCTCATAATTTTGATTTACCATGAGCTCAACTAACTCATAATTGTGACTTCCGTCCATTTCGAATTTATTATGTTGTAATTATGACTTTTGGCCAATTTTGACTTTTTGTCAATTTCGACTCATAATTATGAATAAATATGTTTATAAAACAATAAAATCCTCTGTGTTCTCCGTCTGAATCATCAAACATGTCCTGGTTCTGCAGATTCACAGCAGAAGGAAGAAGATCCTGGACTTGTACACGAAAGCCTGCAGTGTTGCGGAGGGTGAGTGTGTGTCTTCACTGCGACACTGCAAACACACTCACACACACTCACACA